>NW_028324182.1:12832500-13132500 GCF_054372755.1 Phalangium opilio
TACATAATTGATTATTTTTCGGTAAAAATTGTACAGAAAAAAAAACAAATTTTAAACATCATCAAAAAAAAATATATATATTGTAATATATTTAATTTTTTTCTCAAATTAAGTGGTCGATAAAGCTGAGGTTCGGGTCACTAAATCCCCAAATATAAAACACGTGTGGGTGGTATTTTTAATCTAGGCTTAACGCGTGTCGAAACGGCTAGTTTCTCTAAAGTATAAATTTAATTATAGTTGACAAATTTCCACGTCAAAACAACTCATTTCTAAATTTATGATAAACAACCCCAACCCAACTTTTAATTTTGTATATTGAAAATAATAATTATAGCTTCCGCTTGAAGAAGAATAAAATATTATGTCAGAGTTATAGGGGAATTAAAAATGTGTTAATTTTTATGACAAGTACAAGCATTGTATTAGAACCGTAACAGTAACGTAGAAATGTGTCGTAGCGAGAAAATCGGGTAAGTAGAGATTTACGTAATAAATTATCCAGCCTTTGTAAGTATTGCGTCTGGTTACATGGATACATTCATGAAAAATTTAAAAAACAAAAAATTCGGTTTCTATGGTATCCTCTTGAATAATGACCACCAGTTGGTTCCTGAGTATTTCTCCCCAGCTCAAAAGTCGTCCGCGATTTAGGCCTACGTGTTCGATTTACCAAATATCTCACGAGAGAGAGATTCAGGAAGTAAAGAGGCATTATAGAGAAGGAGGAAGAGCAGCGAGAGAGAGAGAAAAAGAGGGGAACTGTCTACCATAATCAAACTATCACGAAACGGTTCAAAACTTATCGGCCACTTGTTGATAAAACGCGAACGAAACAGCGCGCACCCCCATCTGTTGAGTAAGTCCCTACGTTACACAATCCTTGATATCCCCCTAAAGCCTTACCAAGGTTACTAAGGCCCTGAAATCTACTTCCCACCTTCCTTCAAAGGCGTACCTCGCGAGAGACTCTAGAATCGAAAATCGATCTTCAGAAGACGCAAATAGCCGCGGGAAGGACCATAGGGTGCTAGGCGGGAAAACGGGAACCCTTTTCGAAGGATGGCGAATCTAGTAGAGGATGAGAAAATACCAAAGAGAGACGAGAGCGCATTCCTATAGAAAAGACGCTATTTTGGATCTCATAGAGAATTGTAGTTTTCTTCAGATTGGGCGGATGACGGCATGCGAGAAGACGGGGATGAAGTATGGATAGAGGAAGCCAGGGATCTTTATGGACCACTTCGATGCAAACCTTTAAACCCCTTAGTGAATTGAAATACTAACGAAATTATAAGTAAAGATGGTACGCAGTACATGGCGCTTTGCTTCAGTCGAAAGGGTTCATGAAAAGGACTTCCCTCATACTCATTCCGTCTCCCAGAAAAGAGCTGTTTGGTCAGAAAGCTGGTAAATTTACAGGGCCCAGAGAGTTCGCACTTTTTCCCCACATAAAGTTACAGGATATGACATACAAGGGGATTGAAGGAATAAAAAAAAAACCTATTTGGGGAATTTTTTAGTGTTTGGACTTTGTAGCCAGTCTCGTACCTCCCGGGAGTAAAGAAACTCATTGTTGCAGACTGCTTTTATGGAGGAACATAGCCAAGTTTCGTTCCAGACGGAGTTGACAATAAGATAAGACAGATATCACCTCTAATAAAAGCGTGTTAAACTACAGTTATTTTAACTTGCTATCTTATTGTACACTAAGAGTGGCACGTAACCAAGGGTAAGCGATCCTTAAGCGTATAGTAGAATTGTTTCGGAAAAATGGCCATTTGGGATTGTGAGCCTTTATACGCCCCATTTCATTGTCTTTATATAAAACTTCAATCTTGGTAAGTATCAAATTTAATAGAGAAAAGACCCATTTACTTATTTTAAATTCTATACCTTCTTAAATTGCAAGTTATTATATTTTTCTTTACGGTATCTTTCGGCAAAAACTACGTATTTATTAATTGAAATAAACGTAATAAATACGTGATATTTGCTCCAAAACTATTAGATATATTTTTCGCGCAAAACACTAAAACCTATCGAAACAAAAATCGATAACACACTTTGAAAATCAGATTTCGATTTCGAAATAAGCTAAAAGTGTTTCCAAAAACTTGGTTTATCCTATGGAGAAAATATAATATTACGTAACATTTACCCATAGAACTTGTAGAAGATTTTTACAGTGGCTATTGAAAAAAAAAATAGAGATAAAAATAAAAGAGGGATGGTGAAAAATGTTTGCAAATCCATCACGAAGACGGAAGTCTATTTTACCCTCCTGGCAAGGGAAAGATTGGGAAGAAAAAGAAGAAAAAAATATAGCTATATAGAAAAGCTTTAAAATCTATTATTCAAAAACCCAATTTGAAATTCGATATAGGAAGTGGAAAATAAGTTTACGTAACCACGAATTCTGGACTTTGTTTTTTTTTGGATACACTGTAAAAGTGGACAGCGTGTTTTATAACCGATGCAGTGAATTTTACCTTAACATTAAATATAGATTAAATCTATTGCTTTTTTGATCAGGCTTAAAAAGAAAATAAACTATAAGATAGGAAGCGAAATCTTAGCCTAAAAAAAGAAAACCCCTTTATGTACCGAGCTATAAACTTTTAGGAAGCGGCACTAAAAAGTTAAAACGCTAGCTATTTTTTTTAGGTAACTTTTCATAAATATAAGTGAAGTGCATGCTTTCTCTTAGAGTATATATGACCGATTTTCATATGAAAAAAATTCAAAACAAAACCTTTAGCATCCCTATTTAATGTTATCTCTAAAAGATACAATATATTATGAACGCGATCTAATTCAATTTCGTAGGTGGTAAGTAATGCTGGGAGAGAAAGGGTTGGAATAGGAAAGATGGGGGAAAATGAAGTGAGAGAAAGAGAGGACGAGGAAGAAACTGCATTTGGCAGATTTCAGAATATGTCGTATGACAAGAATAACATCGAGGAAGAGCTAGTTCCAAAAACGTCAAACAAGTCGTACGTACGTCCGCATGCTGACCAATTTCCCCATTCGCCTGCACCAGGGTACCACCCCCCTCAGTTAAAATCAACTCAAAACTGCCATTTTTGGATAATTAACGACAACTAGTCAACTTATTAATTAGTGACGGGTAATTAGGAAGTAGTCAAAAAGAAACAAATATGATTTTAAAAGCGACAATCTAAACCGGAAATGAATTGAAGTTGAAAAGCACGTTCAATGTAACTTGTTTGTTATTATAATTTTAAACTCTATGGTTTCAAAACTAAACGGGGGTTTTAAAATCAGGTTAAGGCCGATTGAGAGTAATGGCAAATGTTACAAATAAACAGTTACGAGACCTAATAGCAAATTAATACGATGCCAAGATGCTATTTTCCAAAGGATTAATACCTCCAAGCCCCCAAATGAGCAAACTCATATTTTATTTCATTGAAAATATTGATGCCTAGGAAATGAATAGGAGATTGAAACACGTAGACCCCGGTTAGACGCAGTACATTGTTTCGGGGCTAATATAGTTAAAGGAAACTCGCCTTAAATAGCCTTCCACTTTAATGTCAAGCGAGGTACGACCCAGATATAGTATTTAGACGGTTCAATTAAAAGACAACCAACCCCTTTCGTCTAGAATCGATAAATGCTGTGGCAAAGCCCTACGAGGGATGACTGCGCTCGCTTTCTGCATGGGGATTGGATATAAGGATAAGATCGGCGGCGGGCTATTATGAAAAGGGATCTCGAGAGGGCACGCTAGACCACGCATATTTTTCTATCCAGGCAAAATCATTTGAAACTAATAAATTTGCTAAGGTGGCAAAATTAATTGAGCCAGAACACTTAAAGGAAAGGTTCAGGTAACGTAACATTATACCCCTACCTCTCTCAGCCTGTGAGAATTCAACCAATCCGGTAGGGGGTAAGACCGTAAGAGGTTCGATTTAGCAGACGCCACTAAATCAATGGCGAATTTCACAGTAGATAAAGGTCGTTCTATTAAGGTATAATGTTATGCAACCTGAACTTTTCCTTTAATTTGGGAATGATATACTTGGATAATGGAGAACGAGTAGTATTCATTTGTATTTAATAAAAATCAACCTCGCGCGTGTCCTAATTAAAAATCTTAAAATTTATTAAGTTTTTATCCTGAAAATTATTAGGGCTTCCATAAGGTCTAAAGTGAAATTTCCCAGCATACCTACGCAAAGTTTCATTATACAGCCGGATGAAATACGAGTAGGTTAAAAAATATTATATTTCAGTTTGCTTTCTAGGAAGGCGTTGTGTAACGTAATAAGAATATCATTCTAGACCTAGAAAAGTGTTTCGAATTTCAATCCTAAATGTCAGAGGACAAGGCTTAGGTTGGGCAATAGAAAAATAGATTATTTCCAGGTACTATTCCATGACGTGATGAACTTACAGTTAAACGAAACACGCTTTATTCTATATTAAACATAGTTCTATGGTACTTGGTTTTATCTGATTATTGAGTGATTTTTCCTGAGTTTTCTTTTTTTTTCCCCCAAATATTTGACAAAGGATGAGAGGGGGTTGGGGTGAAGGGGAACTGTTGCTCTAGAGAAAAATATAGTCTCTTTTTTTGACAGAATAACATTTGACCTTTCCCGCCGAACATTTCCATTCCCCCCTCTCTCTCCCTCCCTCCATCACGACAAAGTTTACACACAGCGTTACTTTCCCCATAGACCCCCTTTGCGAATAAAAACACATATAATTCAGGGTTGAAATTCCCTGACTTGTCCAGGTTTGCCTGACTTTTTTAACTGGGTGACAAAACGGACTTTTAATATGTCACCCAGCTTAAATGGTTGAACCGCGGATATTTGAGCCACTTTAGAAAAATTCCCTGACTCTGTTGAAATCCCAAAATTCCCTGACTTTTCCAGGTTTTCCCTGACCTATTGCCATCCCGTATATGGTAAAGAGTGAAGGAAAGAGAAAAAGGTTCAACATAATTTTATGTTATTCCCTAAAGGTTATAGTTCTCTTCTTTCATTTTTTATTCACTTTTCAACAGGTAAAGATTTCGAGCGGAAAAAAAGGAAAATTTAGCGATGCGACGAGTAACTTACAAATTGAGCTACTTTTAGAATAGGAAAGAATTCTACAGTAGAAATGACGAACCCTTAGGAAAGAAAGAACCTGAATTATTTATTAAAATGCCGCGAAAGATTTCGCGCCACTGACTCTCATTTGGAAAGGCGGGAAGAATTTTCAGACAGAGTTTTATTCTACATTTTTTTCTAACAACGTTGTTTCTTTTCTTTTTTTTTTACTTGATTGAAATGGATTTAAACTTAAGCCTTGGCTTGGGGTGCTAATAGAAAATTGAGATTCTTCTCTTATAATTCCCGCTGAGAATCTTTTCTCAATATAATTTTATTTATTTTCTTTGGACGGTTCTAACTATAGTTGAAAAGACCTTATTTAATTCTCTAACAAAATTCTCTGTGTTGGAACGACAGAGAAAATTTACTCGGAATTAAAATTAAACAGACCTTTGAATTGAATTGAATTGAATAAAATTTCAAATTGGATTAGGGCAATTAAGAGTTTTAAAAATTTATATAATTTAAGGACAAGAATAACTCCAATTGAATATAAGTTTAAAATAGATAATAAAAGGAGAGGCAAAAAGTGCAAAGCAAAACTGGAAGCCAATTAAAGCTGTCGAAAAACCGACGGGAAAAATACAAAAGCTTCCACATTTTCTCTTTAAAAGATTGGATTAATATTTTATTTTAAACGAGTTATCCGGTATCCTCCTTGAATATTTTACTCTTTCATAACTGGTCTAAGTAATGGCTGAAGAAAAAACTTAGATAATGCGAGGGCATATGAAAAATCGTACTAGACGAGATGAAGGAGAGGAAGAAGTCAAACTTTCTCAGTTTACCAGACACCTTTTGCATCTCCCCCGAGAAGTAGTAGAGATTCACCAAGCGCGGGAGAAAGCCGCGAGGTATAAGAGAGAATAGAATAAATTTTCTTAAAAGTATTTTTCACCCGCCCAAGTACATGCACGAACGACGAAGAAGTTTCTTTTTCTTTTCATATATTTCCTCGTGGGTTTCGGTGGTAAATCCGCTATAGCTTTAGCTATATATCCTTCTTTTTAAAATATACTTTAGGAAGGTTTTGGGCACCATCAGGGGCCTAAGTAAGCGTCAAAAACTGCTAGGCGGAGAGAAGTACGTATAGGCATAAGGAAGGGGGATGCTGCTGGTTTGTAAGTCTCGAGGTATAAGTGTGGCTAAGAAGAATAAAGCGAGTGTTCCTTGTATAAAGCGGAGAAGTAGCGAAGCTTTTTCGGTCGCTTAGCAACGTATCCTACGAAGCGCAGGCGCCGACCCAGGTGATCGGACCGGATTGAGAAAGAAGCTAGTAGAAAGATGGTTATACCATACAGATATCCGACCCTCAACTTAAAAACAACCCATACAATAATTACTAGAAAGGTAAATAGCAATCTATTATCGCGTTACGAATATAGTATTTCTTTATATTGGTTATTAAAGATAATTACGCGTATTTTTAATTCAGATTCTTTTATCCTCAATCACCTGATCTACTTTTTCCTCGGAGTGAATTCAGAGTTGAAGGGGACGAGGGCAGACGATCAGCCACGGAGGGTACACCGGGAGAAGTTCCGCGGGGGAGGGTAAGAGTGAGAGGAGAGGTAGAAAAGCAACAGCTTGGCAGTTTACAATTTCCTAGCCCGGTAGCCGCGCGCATAGCACACACTGGTCCAGTCAAGGCGGACGCCTAAATATCGGGACTCAACGTACGAGTTCCGGCATCCAACAGTTACCACCGAGAGCGCGCGAGTTTAACAGAATCAAAACCGGAGAGCGCGAGAAGAGAGAGAGAGAAAAAGGAGTCGGAGAAGAAAAAATTAAAAAGAAAAATATATATATCTTCTCCGAAGAAAACCACTTTTTGCTCCGAGCATTTCAACAGGTCCTCGTAATTTTCCCAGCAAAATGTTAGAACATAGGACATTTACAAGATCGGTAAGTTTGTTTTATTCACATATTTTCTATTTTAAAAATATATAAGAAGCGAGTTTGAAGACTTGCCCCTAAATGTTAGCTTTCCCCTGATTACCAGTGTATTGCGGGTTAAACATTTCTACAGGCGCTCGTAGACTTAACATTAGTTAAATACCCCTGAAAGTTGGCTTTCCCTAAAAGGTTCGTCAAACACTAAAATAAAATGTTATTTTATTTTCTGATCGAAAGTCAAGTGTTACAGAGAGGCGATGCGATTCCCTAAACACAAACAGTTATACTTGTCACTTAGGAATGTCGTTATGTAAATGGGGACATTAGTGAGGAGACTGTGAAAATCCTGGAAGAGGAGATAGATGATGATGATGAAGAGAGGATGAAAGATGGACTGTGAAGATGAAGGATGTGATTTACCGTACTTTCTATATATGCTAAAACCGATTCGATTCCGTATCGAAATCGCCCCCTGGCGTTTTACTCAATCTCTCCCCTCCCTCCCCCTCTTTCAATAATTAAATGCAAAGAGAGTTATTAATGGGCCACTTCACCGGAAAATCAGAGCTAGAGACCGCGGGACTTGACACGGTCGAATAAATTTACCGATATTTCCTAAAATAAAATTAAAATAATCAATTATCTATAGAAGAACAATTTAAAGGCTTGAAATTATTCCAAGGATTCACTAGACTGTAGTCTTAACGATTAACTATTTTCACTTGAAATCTTTTCCACCAACCATTTCCATTTGGAAGATTACGAGATTGGAGAAGTCTCAAATACGAGAAGAGATTAGGTTAAAGTGCTAAATGCGATAAAACTTAGAGTGGATGGCAACGATAAAAGCGACCCTAAATCGCTAATTCGACTTCCCTCTCCGGTATAATCACCAATCTCCAATTTCAGGCCTATTTTTCGCCTATTTCTCTCTCCTGACTCTTATAGCGTGCGGGGCTAACTTTAAATAGGCGTGTATTGTTGCTAGGCGTTGAATAATTGGAAAACGTTGCTGTAGACTAACACAATCTAACTATATAACAAGGTTTAGTAAAAACAAACGTAATATTTGGCCATTAAATAAACAAAACATAAAACGTTAGTCAAGTAATCACCACGCCCACCTTTTAGGTAATTTGAAATGGGAAAACTCTCTGAAAACGTACAGGTTAGGCGCGAAACGTTTTAAGTTGATTAAATCACTTAACATATATATTTAGATAAAGATATAATTCGTACTCGAAACCTTTAGCGAATAGCGATTGTGCTGTTGACAACGGTTCTATAGATAAGCTTTAGTCATCGCCAGACGTTTAAAGCCCAAAATAAATCAGTTAGTAAAAACGTGACAACACCTACACGGATAGGAAACCATTGAACTACTTCGAGCGTCTAGTATTGTCACGTGTGCTCTGGACAAGCATATTATTATCAAAGAAAAAGTATTAGTTTCAAGACATAAAGACCTACTTTACATATAGCCTTAAGAAGTTACACAGAAGAATGTTTGCAGTATTCCCACACTGATATCAACTAGCCCAATACATTTGACTCTATTCGTAAATTACCAATTAATAGTGAAGAAAGCTAACTTTACAAGGTGACACGAGTGATCTAGCAAACGACCCCAGGGAACAGCTGTCCAATTCTCCTCTTAAATTTAGGAGGGTAAAGTTGTCCATTCTCGTTAAACTCAGTTTTAAAATTAACGCCGCCTGTGCACCTCTTTCCAAGTATAGATAGACCCAGAGTAGGCCCCTAGAAAAATTAAAATTATCCTGGGGGCTATCCTCTTCAGACTGTTCAGCTTCCCCATCTTCCTCCCCATCCCCTTTATTTCAGATTTTGTTCGTAAACGAGTGGCACGTTTTAAGTTTGTTGTAAACTTTCCGCGTCACCGCTTAATATCATCTAGGAATTTCCGGACACAATGCTGCTATAAAAGCGGTTCTAGACTAAAAAGGTATATAGATAGGGGAAATTGAGATAGAAATATATTAACTCGAAGCTACTCGTCTCTTCATAGTAACCGTCCATTCTTCATAGTCTTATTAGCAACTAGTATTAACAGAATTAAAACGTATCTATCTATTTACAATAAAAGGGCCTTGAAATTTAGCGTCTATATCCACTGTTTTTTATAACTTTGATTTAATCTACTTCCGTTATCCCCCATCTAACCATCAACCCAACGAAGTCTAGGCTCCGAAACCGCGAGCTTTATATAAGATTATAATATCCGAGGATGTAAAATTACTGGAAAAACAAAAGAATTCCGTTAGCGCAGAGGTTTATAACTAACAAAGAAGGCGAGAGATTATTTGGCAAAAGAAAATGAAACGAAAACGAATCGTAACTTAATGAACGAGGTGAAACGGAGGACAAAAACGAAAATCCATTTAATAATTAAGGCCTATACCATCCCTGTAATCCCACATCTTTTCCATTTCCCCTTTCGTTTCTCGGATTCTCAGGAATAAGGTGGATGATGACATTTTACGAGCTAGTTTAGCCTGATCCCTATAGTTTCTAGGCATCTTCACAATTACAACACCGTATTCGTACTATATAGGCGGCACTCGACGTGGTTCTGGTCAAACCGTATACATAAAATAGGACTCCCTGCGCCGTTTACAAAGTCGTTAGCTTAGCCAAAGAGCGTCCATGCCCGCCTATTCTCTCTCGACTAGAAAAACAATTAAGAGAGACGGGGGATCCGCGACAGATAGCTTTTAATAAAGGAAATTTAAGGAAAGCACCCCGTTTGGCTTTTACCTTAATCCAAGCTCTTAAACATTTAGCTACCATCATTAAAACTGAAACCAATTTGCTCTAATACCATGGTTTATTTCCACGGAATGTATAGAGTTCGAGATCTTGGCGTTTCCACAAGTAATGCAGCACAATAGAACCTAAATGTGAATATCTAAACAATAATAAAGACACGATATGGACAATGAAGTTAACATAATGAAGCCTTCATTAAAGTTTCTATCGATTTTCTGAAATTATAATTAGTATAGGCCAAAATTTACAGTGCAAATCATCTACTCCGCTATATCTGAACTTAAAACGCATCTTAATTCCCAGCGCTGTATATAAGTTATAATGTCATTACAATATAACCAACGTATCTATAAAGCATCCTTGTTAAAACTATCCCTTTCAATTTAGAATTCGCTTTAACATCGTCATAGACGAACCATATCTCGTTTTATTTCCTTAACTCAAAATCAAATAGAGTTCCGATATAAACCATACTATAAAGTATATACCAAATTAAATTTAAACCTAAAACCTCAGAAGTATATTAATATAAAGTCATTAGAACAGTGATTTCATGTTTGTCACGGTTTTGCAGGTTAAAATCTCCCAGTTTTCATATATCCCCTATATCAGAGGTTTATAACGTCAATGATAAGTTGTACGATGGTTAATTGAAAATTTGAAACCCTTTACAAGTTATTACCGTTCACAACGTCGCGTTTATCTACTGTTGCATGATAAAACCTCAATCTTCCTCGCTTCAAAGCGGGCAAAATCTAATATTAATTTTGGGTCCTAAAGGATCAAGAGCGAACGTTATACCCGAGATAACTAGAACAGATCAAAGTACAGGCTAGATTCCACACACTCTTACTCAAATATTTAACTTTGGCATTATCCATAAACGATACTATGAAACTGGAAACACAAATTACACAATAGAGAATAATTTATGCGATGTAGGAAATCCCAGAAAAACCCGGAGCAAAAAATAATTTTTATTTTTTTCTTCTTTCAAGCAATTCTCCACCACCATCCTTTCCCAACCTTCTGCTTTAATGGTCCAGAGGCGCGAAATCTTTAACGAGTGTGTGTTACAGCGGAGAAAGGAATGAATGTAGGATATCTGACCGTGAAGGCTAGATCGAGAAGAGGCTCGTTATCCATGGAATCTAATCGTATTCGGTAGCGAGGCATCCCAGCCATTCCATCCTTTCCCGAGCGCAGCCTCTCCGATCTTCCCACATTCTCGCGTTAAACTGGTCAGATAGCGAGTAAGTAATCAGTGGGAAGATATAGCTAGTTTCTTATTCTTCTAAGATGGCATGCACGTCATTATTCAGCGATAAAATAAGCAGACTATCTCCATCAACTTTCTCTCTCTTCTGTATTTAATCACGGATGTGGTCACGGAGATACTAAGCAGAAATGACCTATTAAAAAGGGTGGGAGGATGGTTCGGAATATAAATGGCTTAGCTGTATATTATTATTGCGCGTGGGTGCTTGGATCACGGTTTTCCCAGGCTTACACGTGTAGTTCATTTTACGACGTTAATCCAATGTTCTTGGCTTTTAAAATGATGAGAGAGAGATTGAATTAATTTATCAACAGCGGAACGTGGTGGGGTAGAGATAAGAGGTATGATTAATATTATTTCTAAATTGTTATCTCTCCATGTGGTTAGGATTAAATTTAAGACCATACAGCGATTTGTTTTAATTAGCTTGGCTTAGGTAAATTTATTACTTTAAAGTTGCGAAGGCGGGCTATAGTCCATTTTGTGAAGATTTTAATCTGAAATGTTATCCCCTTAACTACGTCTAGTATCGGCCGCAAATTTGCAAAACCCTCGGTAAAAGTACTTAAGATGTTCAACGCAATTTCCGGTCTCCTTTCCAGTACCCAAGAAAACAGCTAAACCTTAACCCGAGGCTTGAAAAGTCTTTTCCAAAAAAATTTAAGTTTCATATGAAACAGTCAATATGGAGAAGGCCCACGGGCCACTATATGTATAATACAATTTTAAAATTCCCCAAGAATTCCAAGTGGATACTGTAATAACGTATTCCTTTTTCATACACCCAATCTAAAGACGCTTTGACTTTTCTCTTAATCTCATTGGTGTCGCTACCTTCAAACACATCGATGGTGTATTTCAACCGAAAACGGGCACGCCTTCGATAAACGTATCCAACATTTAACCCATGTTCCACAGTTAAAGTTAACCGCGAAGTAACACATAGTTCCCTAGAAGCTCCACCTTACAACAGCCCTAATTCAATTCTACTCGTCTATCTTAGTATATAACAGAAAGAAGCTAATCTATAAGATAAGGGAAACCCGGTCGATTCGAGTCTTCACAAGTTATTTCCTAACTTTGTTCAGACCACCGCGGGGGTAATAGATGGGTGCGTGTCACGTTGAAAGCTAATCTAGTTGCGCGCGACAAAAGACGAAAATACGTAAGAGGAACTATACAGAAAAGCTTCCAGAAATAGGTGGACATCTTCATATATAAGTCCGAAACCAAATTCCAACTCCCCCAGTAACCTAGGGTGAATTAATTTCAGATGCGGTGCAACATCGTGCATTTTGGTCAGTGCCTAGATATTTAGCTCCCGGGGTTTTTGACGCGTCCATATAAATTAAGTGTTTATTTTGTCCACTTAAGTGAGCTGAATACTGGGGAAAATCTGCTATTACTCGCAAAACTAAAAAGGTTTACGCCTGAGACAATATTCACCGTTTGACATGTTCAGCGCTGGCTGATATATCTCGGAAAAACGTTTCTAGAAATAGTTACAGACTACAGTTCATCCCAGACGCAGGTTTCTGCGCGGATAAGGGGAGAAACTACTATTATATTATAAACCATTAGATTTGGTCAGCTCCTGTTAGACGTAGATACGACTAAAGTCAGGCAAAGTATTCTTCACGATCAAAGGCTTAGCGAGCGAATAAATGTACCTCAATTCTAACTTAGCACTTGTTGCATGTTCGCAACGCACGGTACGATATTCTCTGCCCTTTTTCGACAGAAGTAGAATATTCCCTCAAGGATGGGCAGGGACTTTAAAAACAAAACGAAAATCCCTCATGGCGTCCGATCACAGAGTTGAATATTAATGAAGAAACTTATAGGCGGTGAAAGGTGTTTTATTTCAAACTTATAGGAACTGCATGAGTATAGTCTCTGGTTTCGTATCGTGGGACGTATATGTAGATTTCGATTAATTTTTCAAAAGGGGATATCTCCGATTTCGCTTGGATTTGAATTTGATATTTTAAGGTATCATTTTCCCCGATATATATTATGGCTTCTAAATTTAGAATTACCAATTTAAATATTCAGTATTTACTTTAAATCAATGCATATATGAAAACGCTTTACATATATGGAGAGTTGAAACTCAGCAAGAGTATTACACTTAAAGGGATACTCCGAGCTAGATTTTTTATTTCATTTTTATATCGAAAGAGCGTATAAAATGATGAATTTATCAATTGGAACCATGTTTATATCTACAATATTATAGAAGATACGAGCAAATAAGTTTCCGTAATGGCTGGACACTACGCGTTAGGCTGGAGTACCCCTATTGGACGGATCCGTCAGGTGGTACTAGGCGTCCAATAGGGGTACACATTAAGTATTCTTGTTCACTATCTCCTGCAGACTGGATTTAAAGGATTTTGATTTAAATATATATAAATATATATAAATATTTAAAAATTACTAAGAGGAATATATCAACAAAAAAATTTGGAAGGGGGAGGGTCTATGCATATTAAGTTTAATCCGTGGACAAGTCTTTCCAACAGAAAATGTATAATTTCAGGAAATTAAATAGAAAATAACTTCATAATTTTTTTTTATAAAAACTCTTAGAATCTAATTTCAGGATAAGTAAGAGTCTGAACTGCTTTTTAAATATTTACATTAGAGTTTGGTTTTGATGAATCTGGGTCTCGGTACCTGATAGATTTAGAAAAACCTTATCCTAAGGAAATCTAAAAAAAACTTTACGTATATATTAATACTTAAAACAACAAGGGAATTTTAACTAGATACACTGTAAGTAAACTTCAAAGAATTTGTCACTAAAACCCATAGAAAAATCTAAGGAAAAGTAAATTTTTTTTTCATATCAAGTGAAAGCTCAGATCGCATAACAAGTTCGCTTTTTTTTCGTTGGAATTCGCTAGGCCTAAAAATCCTCAAGGAATATAAAGAATAGTGAAAAAATAGGTTCTTTTTAAACCAGTATAAATCTAATTTCACGCCGTCGGGCTTGTAAAAAAAACCCAAAAAAACCCAGAGAAACTCCAAATTCTTTTTTTCTTTTTGTTCCAGCAATCCTTTTTCTCTCATTTGTGACCCCAGTAAAACGAAGATAAGGGTTAAATGGGACCCAGTGCAATAACCTCATTTAATTCCTTTAAAGGTTACGAGGTCGCATTTCGGACATTTCTGACCAGACTAACAGCATGGTTTGAATATTTTGAAAATATAACAAAATGCTATGTAATTAATTAAGTTAATTTTAAATTTGAATACGGTTTCCTAAATTAATACGAACGAAAGTCAAAATTGGAGTGAAAACAATTCATGCAGAAATATACTCGAGTTTCAGTTAGTTTTCAAAAATTAATTCAGGTGATATTTTAATTATTAGAGAGACATGAATATTATTATAAGGGGAGTGAGTAATAACATTTCCAAAGGAAATTAATTTAAACAAGAGATCTGATAACGTTATTCAAAGCCCCCTAGCCCATTTTTAAATTATTCTTTAGAAGTAATTAGGTTGGGGGCAGAGGAGTCGTTCGTTGATTCGGTTTCGTACATTTGATTTTACTATACCTCTTCTTCAAATTGAATGATAATGCATTTAAATATATTGCACACATATTTAATTTGAATTTATATTAATATTATAACCTCTAGAGTCTAGACAGACAGTTATGCAAAACAAACTTAGCGAACCACAGAATGTCTATGTCTAAAAATAGGTCATACCAAGAGGGAATGTTCTAAATATACAATTAAATTCAATATTGATGGGGAAAATGCATGGAGGTTCAGCTCAGTTCAGCTCTAAGTTTGAGTAGGTACACCCCTAAATTCGCCGTTAATATTAAGATTTCCATAAAAATATCAAAAGGGGGTTTAGGCTTAGCAGATAGAATAGGTTGTACTCTTAAACAAATACCCAGAAAAAAACAGTATAAAAACAACTATTACGTAATCAAAACGTCATTAACCCTACTGCAATCCATTCCATAGTTATACCTATATTACTATCTTTGAAGAAAAAAATTCTACCCCACTTTTCTTCAAAATAAATAAAAAATGAAAACTGAAGATATATTCTGGATTTACAAAACGCATTTATCATCTCTTAGAAAAAAGAAAAAAAAACCAGGTACGATGGAGGATGAAATCGCTAGAGAAAACTAAACCCCGTTCACTTTAAAACAATGAATGAAACCATAGTTTGGAAAGGGGCTAACGGGATAATCTTGAAGAAGAAGACAAAAAAAAACACCATCCGTATTTATGAATCCCTGCCTTTGAACCAATTCACAAAACCACCAGGTACAGAAAAAGAGAGCAACGTCCTAAAAATAGCCTCGCCGTTCACAACGACCTAAACACCTGACAACGCCAGTACTTTAAGGTTAAGAGAAAAAAAGGCCCCGGTTAGGTAAGAGGCAAATTTTAACTTGCCTTTGGTGCTACTGCCAGCTCCAAGCAAAAAAAAAAATGGTACAAAAAAAATCCATCATTGATAACTGAAGCAACAAGCTTATGTGTACGAATAGGAGAAGCCTTGGCAAATGATTCGGAAAGATTATGGAGAGGTATAAGCTAAGAAAAGAAAGGAATAAGAAATTTCTAGCCAATCAGAGACGTAGAGAAATCTCATAGGAAAACACAAACGGATATGAATTGATTTTTTTTTTTAAAGTTCCGAGTCTCAAAAGGATCTCATTAAAAACATATTTCACTACGACGTGAGAAAGTGGACATTTTGTTGAATAACTCATCTATCTTATACGTCATTCTGAAGTGACTTTTCACCCAGAGCAATAATACTAACTGCGAAATGACGCGCGTAAATTATCCATTTGTAAATTTCATAGCGCACGTACACGCCGCGTTCAAAAATCGATTTTGAATAAAGCGCTCTTTTTTTCAACTTAAATTCGAACTCGGTGTCAGATTAGGTAGATTTAAAAGTAACATAACATAAGGTTTATCTTTCTTACATATCTAAGAATGGACACGGCTCGTACGCCAATAGACATTGTCTTTATAAAACAACGTGAGCTAATAACCACACCGGTGTTTCCACAGAATCCGAAATAATACCAAGAGACAAATATAGTAGACTAAGGAATACGAAAAGATAGTGACATCTAGATCGTGAGAAATGCTTGGCCAACGGTGTTACCAATGTTTAATACTTAACTTGGTGTAAACTGTTCACGAGGAGTATCTGTCTCCATTATTAATCAAGTTGCACTTGAATAAATTGGTATTACCGTCACCGTAGCATTTCTACAATCTTGTCCTTACGTAACAACCCCAATCAGGATCTGACCAAAATAACCTTCCACGTATAAGCAAAAAATAAACCATTCTTAAGTATATAAAAAAAGGGGAAAAGCCCAGGACCGGGAATAAAAACAAAGTAGCAACCAAAGAGGTCGGTAACAGTGACATTTCTGCCAAATGTCGATGACTATATGAACCCAGTCCTGGGATCGAATTCCAAGTACAACGCATGCGCCATAATACATCCCTAGGTTCGATCTTTCTTCCCCATTCCCCACCCATACGACACACACCCTTCACCACTGAGTTAATCCGAGACTTTGGCCTACCTGAGGTATAAAATTGGGTCGACGTTTGTCAGCGGGAGAGAGTGACGAAGTGAGTGAGATCCCAGAAGTTTCGAAAAGGTTTACTTCTTCACGTCGTCTATGTTTGTACTAGGATAAAGGATGATTTTTATTCCGGACTCCTTTCTCGCTTCGTGACCATTCGCCTCTCCTCTTCTATTTACTTTGCCACCTTTCAAATAGAGAGAGAAAATATAATTACATCAGAACACTGAAGGTTCATGAACCAACACCAGGAAATTAACAGGTCTACGCTCCTTCCTAGTTAATAATTCAATTTCATTTATTCAACGTCGCCATAAATTCTAACTTATATAATACAATGTGAAAGAGATCAAACCCAACACATTATTTGTCCAAAAATCGCGGAAAAAATCAATATACTAAACTGCAGAAACACGAAATTACAAATAAATATTACATAACTAACAATAAAGAGACGGAATTATCGTGTTTGTACGATCTTTTCCACACTGTATAACCTTAGGAGGAAAGGTATAAAGACAAATTACAGCGGGAAAAAAAGAAGTTCGTGGGAATGCGCCCCTAATAATGTTTCGCCCGCGGCGCCGCCGTGTTTACGGAGAAGCCCTCTTACAGGCGGAAAACTCGCAATGTATTTTCTATACGGCGCCTGTAGAAATTTTTAACCCGCAATGAATGAATGAATCTTTATTTGCCTTCTTAGTAGATCCCTTTTGAAACAGGGAGGAGCCACTACTGGCTCGCAAGCAATTGGTACATACCATTTTTTTTTTTTTCGCATCAATGTTCAGGGAAAAGATACGGTGTAGGAGATAAAATCCGATTATCTCGTATAGAATTTTGATTCTATCAAGGATTCATAATTCCAGTTTATTAGAAGGGATTTATGAAACGGTGATTTAAATACGTCTTCATCTTAATACGTATCAACTAGTTTTCTTTCTTGTTTAAATTTAAATTATAAACGTGACATAACATAAAATCGAGGGAAGAAGCTGGGGATTGGAAGATGAGAGAGTAAAAGAGAGTTCCTTTGAAAACGCGCGCCGGAAGCGAGACGCGGATCGACTTGGAATAAAATCTAATTCGAGAAAGATGGGGTAGCCCCGGTACTTTTTAGGCTTAACTCGTCCCCGTGAATCAAAGTAGCGGAAAAGGACGAGGAAGTTTCCGGAATACGAACCGGAAACCAAGCAAAGAAAAATAATTACTCTACTCTCGAGACCAGGTTGGATAGGTTGCTACAATCCATCTTAAAATACTTAAGCCTACATACCATATCTCCTCGGGTTTCTGCTGTGTAAGTTTTAGATTCCGTAAAATTTTGAAGGTTAAATTTTGGAATTGAATTTAAAAAAGGGGGAAAAGGCTTAAATTCTGTGTATTTTAGGAATCAACGACGTATTGTCAATATCCTAATTAATCTTCAGGCTTAGCAAATCAATCGAATAAACAGACTAAGCTTTCTTTATTCAGCTTCTCCTATCGTTAGGCGTATTTCTTCCATTTTTCAAATATATTCGCGAGTGATTAGGGGGAATGGATTTATTTACTCTTAGTCAAAATCGAACTTTGACCTTTTAGATCTCGAATGGTTCCTAGCTCGCCCACCTCGAAATTTCCCCTTTCCGTTCATTTGAACCTCGAAAGGTTCCTGCGCATTTTGACATTTATATCCAGAGAGATTACGTAAGACTTTGACCCTAAAAGTACCAGCAGAATATTTTACGTAAGACTCCTATGAATGAAACATAATCTCCCCGTCAGAATAAAAACAAATTCTGAAACATTTTTTAAAATTCTAAAGAGAAAGAAGTACCCGTGTTTTAAACGGATTATTTTCAAGTAAAAGAGGCAAGAACTTTGAAGAGATCCCAAAAGAGAAGTATGAAAAAACGGCGACATCCTATTGTTTTCATCGTACAATTCGCGAGAATCCAATATTTGCATAATAAAAGCCCAGTGCAGCAAACTTCAAAAATTCGGTTGAAGCGGCGTACCAAGTATAAGTTTCTAAAATTTAAGACTTTCTGGAAATATCATTCTTACTTCCTTCCCGCGTGAAAACCTAATTAACTTTTTAAAAAGATATAATAAAAATACGCATACATGAATATATTATCATTTTCAAATATAGCCAGTATCCGAATCTTCTCTCTCATTGGTTAATTTTAAGAGAGAAGTAATTAAGAAAGAAATGAGAGAGAAAAAAATTGGAAGAGGAGGAGGAGGAGAAGATTAAGAAAAGTAAATTTGCAAAATATCCCCGGCTCTTACTTCTTCCAGTTCTAAGGAAGTGAATAGCGAGCGCTAGGAACGTAGGATCAAGTGAATATTTTTAGAAACGGGGTTGATGGGGATGGAAAAGAAGGGTGAGAAGTTTCACCGCGTGAGTAATTAGTTTTCATCGGCCACGGAGCTTTAGAAGCCTTCATTCCCTTCCCAGCTATCCAAATTCCCGACCTTAGGATTTCGCCCAGTTTCAGAGAGCCCAAACAAATGGTTAAAATCGCCTAAACCTTTCTCTCCAAGTCAGGAGGAATCTTAACTTTCATTCCCACCTATTCTTAAAAGCCGCCGGAAAAGACGAAGCTTCTGATAGGACGAAGAAGGATGGAGATGGAGTAACATCTTGGACTGGTTTTTCCCTTACTCTCGAAATCTTATCCGTATCGATTATTCGATAACATGACCGAATAAAAAAAAAAAGACTCGGGTTGGTTTCTTTGGACCGGTAATAGAGGGAAGCGTGTTTGTTTACCAGTTAGAAAAAGGAAGAGGTTTCCCTGTGAAATAATTAATCCCTTGTCTTTACTTTGGGTTTATTCTTAGATAAAGAACCTCCATCCTTTTTTTTAGTTATAAATCATTCATTCTCCGATATATTGAACCAAAACTTTACGATCTACAGAAGAGATTTTTAAACGTAATGTCCAATAAGATGATTTGGGCTAATAGGTTTTTCGGCAACTATGTTTACCTTAATTACACTCTTATTTAATTAGTTTTTGGCCCTAAGTTATGCCTAATTCAAATAATTTAATGATAGTAAGAATTTTCATTTAAAAGTAAGGGTGATAAAGATTTAATATTGTAAATATTAATCTTGGTTTATTTAATGTACTAAATTTTGCTTAATAACTTCTCGTATAAGAGTTTGGTTATTAACGACCGTTTGCTGAGGGATGTTTAAACAGCTTAAGCAACATTGGAAGCTTTTTGTACAGCGGTTACTTTGATAATAATCGCGCTTTCATACAGACCCAGTGGGTAAAATAAGGGTTTAATCTGGCACGTTTGATTGATGAAGGATGTTGAAACAAGACGTATCTTTAAAAAAAATGATTACGCCGCGTAGGAGGACAAGAGAGATTGATTGCATCCTTGCTCCAAGTATTAGTTTGAAAGAAAAAAAAATATGAAAGAAGGTTTTGAATAACGCAACTTCTGCCGGCTCAACTATATCCAAATTACAGGATCATATTTTCTGGATTTATCATTCTTTAATAACAGCAAACGACGGCGGTAGAGAGTCCGGGAGACGAAGACGATCTAGACTTGGTATCCATGACCCTAACCCCTCGACCCCGTTTCCTGAATAAGGAGAGACGAGCGTCCAGGGGTTTTCTGTCCAGGGTCGCGTCGGCCGTCGACCCGGAGATCGGACATCATTTAGTAGGTCACAATAGGACAGCGTCGGCGTCACCTACGGCACACACCTCCGGTTCTCCCCCTCCAAATCAAGCCCATTTCCGGTTGGTTGTTCTAGGAGCGGCGAGAGTTGGAAAATCGGCGTTGATAAGACGTTTTCTCTACGGCCAATTCACTATCGGTTATAGCGCAACCATTGAAGAAATGCATAAAGCCGATTTCAATTTGGGTGCGTTAGGTTGAAAAGCAAATATAAATTTATATTTCGATTTATCTTCCCGGAGTGACTTATTTTTCCTCCCGATGCAGGAGGAGCGTCGTTTGCTCTGGACATCCTAGACACGAGTGGTTCGTACCAATTTCCCGTCATGCGTAGGTTGGCGGTGGAGAGAGGGGACGCCTTCCTCTTGGTCTTCTCCATTGAGGACAGCGAATCTTTCGAGGAAGTCCGGCGTTTGCGAGACTTGCTGTTGGAGATTCGTCCGGAAGGCGCTCCTACCGTCGTTGTCGCCAACAAATGCGATCTGGATGACACATCCGAAGATGACAAAGGTACGTAATCGTCTTTCTCGCACCCTGTAGACGACTGTTCCTATAGACACTATCCTCTTAATATTTTCCCGGGTCTCCATTTCATCCTTGTATCCCGGAGCGATGGAACGAAAGAGAGAGAGGGAGAGAGAGGGGGTATGGATAAAAATGGATCATTGTGATGGCCATGATGATAAGCAATGTCTGGAATCCAATTTTCGTTGTGGAAAGGGAAGGGAAGGGATCTACTGATTGGCTTTTGTGTCGCGTTTGCCAAGAATAATACACACCAGCGCACCAGGGCGGTTGTTTCTTTACATAGGGGGGCTATCTAGAATCGCAAACATAGCGCGAGTTCAAATTTGAAACGAAGTAAAGACATCAGAGAGTTGAAACAGGGATGTTCAAGGAATAAACCCTTTCTATTTGTAGAATTAAGTCCGCTTTGTCTGTAGAGAATTTGGGATTAATTAGAGTGTTTGTTTCCTATCCCTCTTGTTAATTCTTCTTCCATCTTGGCGTCGTTAGATGATCCGGAGCAAACGAAGCGTTGCGTCAATCGAGAAATCGCCGAAGCTCTGGTCTGTATGGACTGGGAACAAAGTTACGCCGAATGTTCAGCGTTGACGGGTCACGGGGTCATCGAGGCGTTTCGCAGCCTCTTGAGACAAGCTCAGAAAATGGGAAAACTGCCGGCTGTCCCTCCACCGATTGTCAAGGTCTCTCCGGACGAGGAAAAGAGCAAACTTCAATTTCACCCGCCCCAGGGAAGTCCCACGTCGGACATGCCGGGCGGAAGTCGATCAAGAATGAGGCGGCGATCCTTGCCCGTCAATCCTGGTCTGTTGAGACCACCATCCACGGGAGGATTGGGCCGGAAACGAAACAGTTGCGCTGTCTCGTGAGACCCTATCCCCGTCCCCACGTAAAAAAAAAGGGTGTGAACTCCAAAAACAGCCACAGAATGAAACAAAACGTTAACCTAACATTCCTAATGTTTCTCTTCTACCTGAAACAACTTCCAAAACGAAAAACAAAAAATAATGTAAGATACAAAAAAAGTATAACCCTTTCTACACCTTATCAATTTCAAAAAAATACATCCGAAAAAGAAAAAAAAAATCCGATATAAAAAATGAAAAATCACTTTCGGATGAAAACTAAACTGCTACATACATACAACACCTTTATTTCAACGTTTTGACGTGGTTTTTTCCTAATAATATATCAAAAAAAAAAAAAAACTGGAGTTGAGCATCAGCAAAAGCGAGGTTGTTTGTTTGTGTTTTAAAAAAAGTAAAAGGTCTAAGACCAACCAGAGGTTGTTATTCTTCAAAAATAATGTCAAGAAAATACTTCAACGGGAAAAAGGGGAATGAAATGTAATATATAAAACAAAGTGAGTTCTGTCGTATATAAAAACAAAAGTTTCCCAACCATTGTAAACATTAGATATATATATATATACATATAACGTTTGTAAATTTTTTCGCCATATAAACACGCTTTTAAAAAACATTGTTGAAAACTCCCTCCAAATATTTTTATCGACTATTTTTATCCCGATTGATTTAAAGTGACGGTGACATAATTTTATCTCTTCTGAGTTAATCTCCTAACTTATAGTTAGGAGAAATGTTAAATTTCGAATATGTGTCACCAGCGCTTTAAAATATTGTAACCGCAAAAAAAAAATTAAAACCGTTTAACTTAAAAAACAAAAGGTGTCGAAGAGAGAAAGAGAGAGATGATATTTTGTAAAAACAACCCAGTATTTTTATCTCTTCTCATTTGCAATAAAAAAAATTGTCTATGACGTTAATTGCCGAAAAAATACAGATTTAATAATTGACGGAACCATAAAAAAATAACAACTTTATCATATCTGTGACCTTTTCCTTATCTCCTAATCCATAGTTACTAGTCAATATTTATAGGAAATTATAAAAAATAGTGTATTCTTTTAAACCCCATGAAAGAGCGCATGGAGAGAGGGAGGGGAGGAACGAAAATAATTTTCTTAATTGTCATTCAACATAGCACGTGGAGTTACCGGCAGTGAAACAATACGATCACGTGCTCTTGTTATATTCTTTACGCTTATTAACACTATTTTATTTATCAATAGTTAAAAGAATTTGAAATCTATTGTTTTAAGACAAGAAGAACCGAAATCTCTGCACGATAACGGAAAATAAATGCTTATCATCGCAATTAATATTAAATCTAGTTCTAGACAAAGGGATCTATATCGCAGACACGAAGATTACAATGAAACCGGCTAGAACCGCACGCTTAAGTCTCGTTTCTATTAAAAAAAGAAGTCGAACTTTGCAATTTAATTTAACCTTATCTGTTAAAACCGAAAGAAAATACTACGAAACAAATGTATCAGGTCCAAATCTCGATGAAAAACTGTTTAAATTCTAAACATTATCAACTAATTGAACAAAAGGAAACGTAAGCTATTTAGAAAACAATTCAAGAGTTAAAATCTTCATACGAAACAACTCTTAGATTAGGGGTACGGTAATCTTAAAAGCTTTTAAACTAATTAGTATGCAGTTAACAGGAGTAAATAACGGGAGTGTAAAGGTACAACCATATTAAAAATCGTAAACACATCTATAACTACCACAAGATAAAATTAAGACATCGTCAGAGAAAGGTTACTTCAGAAAAACACAATAAAATCGCCTCTATTTTCAAGTCAAATTAGAAAAATCCTTCAGGAGTTAATTTATATACGGAAAAAGGTGGGCAGGAGTTAATTTATATACGGAAAAAGGTGGGCTACTTTTCGGTAATCCATGTACTCTGATTGGCTGAGCGGGCTTTTAAGCCAGCCTGAAGAGAACGCTGAGAAAATCTTTTAAGCCATCAAAGAATTCCCGGGGAGTTCAGAACAGAGGCAGCATTCTATACTATAGGCCTAGACATGTGGTTATAAGAGAAGTTGAAAAGCCTTTTTCCTGGTGGTTTTTAAAAAGCGGATTACCCTCAAAGTTTTGAAATTCAGATGACGAGCATACACACTCTAAAATCCCTACACACACTCTAAAATCCTATAGGGATGTATACATCCCTAATCCCCTGGAATAGGTATCGAAGTACATACGCGGTGATGGTAAGGGAAGACAACGTACACGTATAGCTTCTCCTGGTTGGTTGGTCTGTCCATTCACTCCCAATTCTAATTAACCTTTAGGGACGCGGGAAAGGTTCCGTTATAGTCTGTGTCAAATGGAGATTTCTGCACGTGCCACGGTATACGAACCTGGGTGATTACGGTTAAGAGATTAGAAGGGTTAAAGGCCGACTTCCATCGAAAAGAGTTCTAGCGAACTGAAAACCGAGCATCGAGACTAACAATGGAGCGACCGTGTCGATTTTCGAATCCCCGCTGGGGTAAAAGATGGAAGGGTTCTAGCTAACTGTTAGCCGCGCAATGTGGTTCTAGCGAACTGAAGATACACAATAGAGAATTTCCTTCAGGGGAAAGCAAAAATTCGAGAGGAAATAAATTTAAAAGGATTTCTATTGTTCATCTTCAGTTCGCTAGAACCACATTGCACGACTTTCAGTTAGCGAGACCCCTTCCAACTTTTGACCCAGCAGGGCTTTGAAAATCGGCACGGTCGTTTGTCTCGATGCTCGGTTTTCAGTTCGCTAGAACCTTTTTCGCTGGAAGTCGGCCTTTAAGCAGAGGCGTTCATCCTCGTAAGAGTTGAAAACGTATCTTGAAATGGACTATACATTCCAAATACATCAGTCTGATGGGAAATTTCCGCTCATAAATTTATGACAGGGAATACCGCTTCGGTACATTGAACCGCAGACGTTTTCCATATATCATACCCCCAAATACGTGTAATACTCTAGACCATAACCTAATTCCAAGGCTATATACTAAATGTCAATGTAGTCGTACTTCGCGCCTTTCTGACCAACAATAGAAACACTTGTTTATTGGCATGCAATGGAAAGTTTAGTCTGGTAAATTATCGCTACGATTACTGAAGGTTTGCGATTTAAATCGCGATTATATAAATGGATTTCAACGAGATACACTGATTTAGACGTTATATAATAAAGTATTTTGCAACGTGTGTGTGAATCATTTAGCACTCGATTGCCGGCATAGATTAATTGGTAGAAGTGTGGCTGGGAAAATTTCGTAATCTCTCCATTCGCTCTTTCAGATTACAAGATTAGGCTTAAGAGTGTTCAGTTAACTATAATAAATCCAATGATATTTTTAATCCTAACACAAATTTAACCAATTATTAACGGTTTAAAAAAGAAATCACAATTGTTGTTTGAAAATTTTTTTGCTAATATATTCGAGTGAGGAAACGTTCGACGTTCACACATGTCAAAAAAAAAAAAAAAACATGAAATACAAAAACTCCACGTGCCCTTATAACTGTATATTCATATGAATTTGAAGAAAAGTTTGGAAAATTGTTCCCAGTTTTTGAAAAAAAAAAAAAAAAAGAAAATGCAATTTTTTGGCAAAAAACAAAAGAAAATTATAATACGAAGAAAATAATTATAACCCGATATCTTATATAATACCAATCTTGTTGTACAAAAAAAATATTTAAAAATTGTTAAATATATTAAAAATGAAACTAACTTTACATTTAATGTCGATTTGTAAAAATAAGGAGAGTGAATCCATAAAATTATATCGGAATAGCAAAAATTAATACCAAATAACACGTAACTTTTAAGCCGCAAATAAGAACTTAAAAAAAAATTAAATGAGTACAAAGGGAAATAATATAAAATCGAACAAAAAAACAAAAACAAATTGTCCAACAAAAAAAATAAATAAATAAAGTATTTAGAAATTGTAATAAATAATTAGAATATTTTAAACGGGGAAAAAACAAAATATATCAAAAAAAAAGTGAGAAGATGGAATTAATAGTTGTATACTTCAGATTAATTTTTTGCTATCCGATTAAGAAAAAAAAAAGAAGTTTTTGCCAATAAAGGAACCTAACGTTGTTTGGAAGATCGCAGACTTGTTTATTCCAATTTTATCTCGAGTAAGCTTAAAGAGATCGTGTCTTCTTTAATATTGAAGGTAGAAACGTGGTTTCAATTGATGGATTCATTATTAATTAAGAATTAAGTCAGTCACTTAAGGAGTTTCAGATTGACCTATAGTTCGGGTCATAACACTGACCGAATGTTAACTTCTGCCTCTTAAGTAGTCCCCTTTTTGGCAAAGTTAAGCGTATTAAGATAATGACGTATGTACATTCATCAGAGAGCTTGCCAATTAACCTTAGTTCCCTGTAGGGAATAAAAAGCGCTTCTCTCTTGAACCCTCGGTAATTGACTCTTATCCGTAATGTATACGTGACAGAGAGACCGACAAAGCGACTAAACGGTACAACGACTGACTGCCTAGGAGTGTCTTCAAACTCAAAATGATAAGAATTGTTTTTGCTGAAAGTAAGTATCACAGATCGAGGCTAAAAACGTGACGTTAACAATGACGTGCTTTAAAACAATCGCCCTGCGGATTCTGCAAATCAACAGGTACTTAAAGAAGGGGTTAAGTGAAAAAACAAGAATTATATAAAATGGCAGCAATAGACAATAGTCTTATAAAATCACCTTATATAAGCAAAATCTATTTTTAAATGCATATAGAAAACTCAGGGGAAGAACTACAGATGATATATAACAAGAAACAACTAACTGATAAGATAACGGGGATTAGTAAGAGTGGATATAAAAGGCAATCACCGTCGAAAAATCCATCACAACGTAATAAATCTAGCATCACGAAACTCCTAGAGCTCTGCACATTGTTTTAAACTCCAATCGCATGTGGCAAACACTGAACATGTTTCGTGGTATGGCACCCCTAAGGGTCCTTCTGGATCCCGATTGCCTAAACAGACTACCAATAAACTACGACGGAAGACCACGCAAATCCTTGAAAAGAGGGTCAAGCTACTACGAAGATTCAGAGGACGAAACCTCGGACTACGAATTGGACGAAATAGAATCCGAAGACGAAATGGTAAGAAAATAAAAATAAAATAAAACAGTCATATAGAGAAACCGTATACGAATCAATTTTGCTGGTGAAACTTGAGATAAAAATGTGTGGGAATAAAGGAAAGGGGGGGGGGATAATTTGCTATCATTTTCAAGCACCATATAATCTTCTTTTCGGCGTGGGGGTGGCGAAGAAATATAAAAAAGTATCCCACGGAACCTTTTCCTCCCCCCAAAGGCAGTGAACTCAGGTATAGAGACCTTTTCAAGGTAGGAATTTAGTAGATTTAATACAAGGTTAAGCTAGGCAGGGAGCCATTTAAGATCCGCTACTTCTACCTAAGGTAAGGTGCAATCTAAGATTGACACACCCTCGAGAGGATGAAGTAATCAATAAGGTTCCTCGAAAAAGCTTTTTCCAATTTTCTCATCCTCGAATCTCGACAAGTCGATGAAATAAAAAAAAAAAAATCCAGAAAATATTTCTATTAAAAAGCTGGAGCAATTCTTTCTCGGTTTAGGTAGAGATACAAGTCTGCCTCCCAAAAAAATGGGAGGGAAATATTACTAAACCTAATTTTAATAGGAGTGGATTGCAACTTTGCTTATCTAACTCCAACATCAAAACGTGACAATGCGTCACTATATTACGAAACATAAATTATATAAATCAATATGACGAAATTATCAATAAATTCTAACAAGTCAAAACGATTAGGATATTTTATTTTTATATACTGTTAAACCTTCGAAGTTAAGATTCATTCTGTAATCTTTTTCATATGCGATAAAACATCACCATAGTTACGTGGAAAAGGTAGGGTTAGGGTTAGGGGCTGGTGTAATTGCGCAGGATGTATTTGGTCATACCGGAACACCTTCAATTCCCAAGACAACTGTTAGCTACTGATGGGGCAATGATACAGACACACGTCTGGCAGAGTCTGCCTACCAGAGTTCTATTTTTAAAACTCAGGCGGGGATAGAGAGTAAACCAGAGAAAAACCACCACCACAGATGTGAAGGAGCAACGTGCAATGCACCATCAAGGGGATAGATAAATCGGGGAATGGGTGGGGGGGAATCAAATCTTAGCGAATGGAATGGAAAAGCTCTGTGGAAATAGGGTCTAGACCTTTCTAGGTAAGTCTTGGCAAAGACAGAGAAAAGCCCACTCTTTATTTTACCCTAAAAATGGTTTCTCCAGGCTATTCCGATGGAAAATATTTCCTTTTCAAATGCTAAAAGCTTCTCTGGCTGCCCTTTACCCTTTTCTGGTACTGTAAACAACCATTTTCAAGGTGAAAGAGTACCGCGGATAAAGGCCGGTTCATACTCTTAAAAACCGAATCGGTTCATCATTAAGGATTCAGTACCTTCTTATCGTGAAAAGTTTAGTTCCTAAGCCCTGCCGACTGATTTTCAAGAAATGTTTGTTACCTCCATAGACTAAAGATTTAGGTTTATAGATTAGTGTTGCTTGTATATCTAGGCTAGTTTTCTATACGGAAATAAGTTCACTGAACCCGTAACTAATTATCTATGGCCGAAAAAAAATATTAACATATCTAATAAAAGTATTTAGGTGTATTTATAATTAATCATGATCATTGCAAGCGTTAATTAAATAGAACTTAAAGAATAATTGGAAGCTAGATTTTTTCTCATTTTCCTTTCAATTTATTTATAAAATAATGAATATTTCAAAAAGAACTACGCATCCACCTGTCCTTTAAATTTAGAAATTTATCTAAATTCGATATTAAAAAAGGGCTGTCTATAGACTAATCTGTCCATGAATAATTTTATAAATTATCGACCTCTAATCGATAATCAGTTAAGTATGACGTCAATCACGTAAGCCCCAAAATTATCAAGAAACAATTTATCAATGACTTCCATTGTTTAAATTGGACAAAGTAGATATTTTTTATGTTTCTAAACTTGGGTTTTTTTAGCAAACAGTAGGATGGATTCTACTTAAACTGAAACTACAAGGTTTTTATCTTATTGTTTATCGATCACAGATTATATAATAATATAAAATGAACCAAGTTCTGCCATCTTTGTCCCAAAATATAAATTGATTCATCTAATAATGATTAAGTTTTAATTGTATAAAAACTGATTAAAAATATATAGAGCTCCTGAATGTTGGCATCGAACTTTACGCTAGGTATGAGTGAAGGGAAAGAAAACTTCAGGGGCGAATTTGACAAAATTTACAGAGAAATGACACCTTTTTTAATTTGGCTAAATTAAACTTTACGCAAAATTAATATAGAATGGCACTGCTTCATTAAACTACATAATTAAGTTAGAAGTAATTAAAATCTCATTACAAGGAAATAGGTCAGATTGTACTCTAATGGTTAGCGTGTAAACAAACACATTGAACAAAAATATTTCTTGGAACTATCTTATTGTATTACGAGTTAAAACACAAAACTCAGACAACAGACAGGTAAAAGCAGACATAGGTAGGCTCTTTTAGTAAGAGAAAAAAGTCTGAACTACTTTTCCCATCTCTTTTCAACCAGTTGAACCTTCCATCCTCCCCCGACCCCCTTGATTCCAAAGCTCTCAAAAATAGAGGAAAAAGACCAAGGCGTGAGGATAATATCTTCATTAAATGAAAACCCCCCACCAAAAAAGTCTTATTTTTGACGGTTTTAAGAAGACACTAAAAGGTGACGGTATAGTGGTTAAGGGAAAGGTAAGAAATCCGAGGGGACCGCACCCTGGACGTGACCCCTTGACCTTTTCTTTCCCGCATCCTCTAGACTTTTCTTGTGGGCGTTGGCACTCAATCGCACGTGACATAAAACCAAAAATTCACCGTAAGAGAAAGACACTGAACTAAAGGGACAGACGGTACCGGTATTAGATATAAAAAAAGAAATAAAAACTAAAGGCGAAAAACAAGATGACCACTGTATTCTTCCTTCCCGCCTCTCTAAATCAATCTAATCGAAGATCCGGTGGTGGGGGAGCGAAATAAGTTGACCATTAGGGAACTGAATAAAGAGGTCCCACGAGGACCGAAGAAAGAAAGACATAAGAGTCACCGGACTGACACGCTATTACCAGGCCACGCTTGGAGGAACAAATAAGAACAGTATAACAAAAACATTACATATAGTACATAGAAAACCATGCAGTCTGTAACCGAAGTTTCAACTTCAGGAAGATCAGGGCGTGAAATTTTGTTGAAAATCGAGGGTATAGAGACTAATGAGAGATAATTAACTATACTATATGGATCTCCAAAAATCAATCGCCGAGGTTAAAAATAGATTGGGTTCTCTCGAAGACAATTTTACTTGAAACTTAAAATAAAAAACTTTTTGGGAGAGTCCAAACAAAACACTCCAAAGTGGAGGATGTGCATTAACAATTGGGATGGAGAAAATTAACGCTATCAGCTATTTTGCATAACAACTGCCCTGATTGTCGTAATTTGATGATTAGATATCGTTGGAAAAGAAAGAAATTTATCTATAGTATACTTAAAAATGTTGCTAGTTGCATCTCTTATAGCAGTACTCCGAAATGGAGGTTGAATAAGAATTGGGTTGGAGAAAAGTGTCGCAACCTTTCAAACTCAAAGCCTTAAAAATGTGGGTTTCTCTAATGGAGATAAAGGGTTAAACAAGTCGCTTAAGGACTATAAGACCTTGAAACTATATGACTAAAAGCCTAAAGATACACAGTTGTGCCTTTTACAACGGAATGGGCCAAAAAATTGGCAGGTCTAAAAAACACTAGGGGATGTATTACGAGCGCCTTGCCTATAACCTAAGTTTTGTTGGCATTAAGAAGTGATAGAGTAGGGCTGCGGAAGGTATTTTGTCATTGACACTCTTAGGAAATAATGATTATCTGGAAGTTGAAGACGTTTCGGGCCGTTCGGAGAAAAATACCAGAGACGACAGATCAGTGAGAGAGAGAGAGGGTGGTATTGGTAGGTTTGCTATAGAGTTAGGTGGCGTTACACGATGTCTCTCATAGTATCTTTGGATATATATTTTTTTGGAAGTTAGCCAAAAGCTTTTACAACGTATTGAAAGGGGGGAGGTTTATACACCAGAAACTTCTCTTATTTTAAGTCTCTCTCTCTCCTTCTCGGGAGGATCAGGCAGCCAGGTCTGTCCCACCAGCGCGAAGTTTTGAACAGTGTGTACTTACTATCCCGGCTAATCACACCATACTCGTGTTTCAATTGAGAGTGATTCTACATCTACAAGACCGATTTTATAATCCATAGCTCTCGTCCCTACAAGAAAAATCTCTACTCGTCATAACCACTCGTCTCTCTTCATCCCTCTTTAGAAAAGTGGTATCAAAAAAGATTTTTCTACAGCTCCCCCGCATCTCCTAACCCGAGTCGAGTAAAAGTTAAAAACGTAGAAAGAGAAAAATTTAAGGAATAAGATATAAATTTCTCGAGCTGAAGGAAATTCTTTTGTTTTTAAAACTTTTATCGGAAAAAAATTGTGTCATAAATTGTCGGATACTATATTTTTAATTAAAAAAGGAAAACCAGTGACATAACTTTTTAAATTGTGTTTTGTGGCCTTCATGGCGGACGTGGTAAGTTTGATATTTCTTTATAAAAACTTGAAAAGTGATGGCAATAACGTGCCTTTTATAGCGTTAGTATCTATGGGTTAATATAAAGGGGTGTCACTACATTATTTAACATGGACTTAACATGCCACTTATGAACAAAAACACTCCTTGAAAGAGAAGTGGCAGCTATCTTCCTTTGACAGTCGCAAAATACTACTAATAAATAATGTATGGTGCCATTTCCAATAATTATTAAATACAGTAAAGGTGTTTGTCCATTAAATTTAAAGTATATAGTATATAGTATTTCAATTATTAATCTTGAAATGCAACTTGATAATGACATATCATGTCGTTATATAGTTGGCCAACTTAACAGATTGATTAAAATTGCCTAATTATGTATTCAGAAAACATAGTAAATTTAAACCCTTTTTGTGGTCAAAATTTAACAAGATCGTCTAAGTGATACTGATAAAGCTTGAAATATTACGTGACAAAGTACAATTTCCCCAGCACGATTATCCAAATTCCACACCCCTACTGAAACCAAGGAGATTGCCTTTTTTATGGAAACCAATTTAGATTGAAAGAGTAATTAGTAGTAATTATAATTAGAATAAAAGGTCGCTCGGAGATTGAATAGACTCGTTCATTCATTCGTCAATTCAATCTACGAGTATATATGGTCTTCCTTTTAACTGTTTCTAACCACGTTCTTATCATTAATATCTCCGTGGGCAATACAGTTAGGAGAATAATGAACACTACTCTAGTACAGGGTCATTTAATTCAATCAGATTACGCATTCTGGCAAGTCGGAGTTCGTCCGATTGTTAATACAAAAGATTGCAATTTAATTATCTAGAGCTACCTGAGATAATATTAAACCGCATAGGTTGAGATATTTTCATCAAGGTCATCTAATAAAAATACCCGATTTTATTATGTAAAAGGTGTTTCTGATAATTCTACCATAAATCAAATGGTGAATATTTTTTTGGGGTGAAACTGAGTTCAAAGTGTCAAAGAACATGCATGGGGTATGCTCCCAAACCTTAATTAGCCCCTACCAGGGAAATCGATGTGATTTTGGACTAATTTAGAACTACCAAATTAGGTATAGGTTAAGAGACATTTTCGTCTTACTACCATACTTAAAATAATTTTCGGGGTAGAAAGGTAATCCTAAATCTAATCCAAGATTACGTACTGAGTAAACAACGAACGTTACGCAACGTTAAAGATTGCGACGGTAGATTAAGCCGAGATTCTAAAAAGCGCCAACAAAAATTAAAGACTGGGAGACACTAGGGTAGTCATCTTTAAATCTCCCTCTTGTCAAAGAATCAACCTAGATTACTCAAAGAAAAAAAACTTCTTCCGACAATATCATGTTATGAAACAGAGAAAGAAAGCGAGGATGTTTTTGAACATCCCCAGCAGAGTTCATTGTCTTCTGTCTTTAAAAACAAATCGGAATTTAACAAGGGCATAGCTGATCTTTAGGAATTTAAGGAGAGGATGTTTTTGGAAATTCTTCTCGGAAATAATCTAGATATCTTCTCCCAAGAATAATTTACAAAAGACTTGGCAATATTGATTCTAAATTTGTACTAATTAAGGAATACTTGATTGTATCCATCCTAATTGAGTGGGTTCAGATTCAATTTCAGAGAGGATTATAGTTAAACAAAAGTTAATCCGTGGGAAAAACAAGATACTTTGCAAGTATGACGCTAGAAATAAACAGAAAAGCATAGGGAATGTATATCACACACCCACGACTTAGCTTCGGACCTGGAACTCTATCAATTAGGGGAAAAAAACGGACCTTAGTTGGCTAAAATCCAACGGTTTTAAAATGCGTAACATGACAAATGGTAGATAGGTTTCCGAAAGTGTAAATGGGAATACTTAGAAACCAGAAATAAATAAAGGTTATGGTGCAATAGCTAAACGTCCTTCGATATTCTTGTAGGGTTTAAAAATTACTTATATATTGTCTATAAAGAGACCTTCATTGGCTAGGGGTGTTTAGACCTCGTCACGTGGCAATGCGTAAGACTATACCACCAAAGAGAAAACAAATTCTGGCAAAAACACCTTGGGCTCAGAACCTTAAGAATAAATATTTTACTATAGATCCAAATGGTCAAAAAAAAAAGGAAAATAATAAAAATCGACAGAAAGGCTTCTCTCCACTTATAAAATGTCAAATTAAGATGAAAGCGTGGCAATAAAATACCTTCTTAATCTTGATCTATTGTTAGATAGGTGCGACCCTAAAAGGCCATTTTTATATTAAACAAGTATTCCCTGGCAACTTTATATAAAACTAGATATCCATGCACTGAAACTCAGTTAAGACAGATCGGGGACAGACAGACAGACCAAGTTGGGACAATCTATAAACTCATTCTTCCCCGAGTTCTTAGTGAATTTTTACGAGTTATTTACATAAGGGTCATTTTGTGTTAGGACTGAACGGTTGTTTACAATGGTCCAAGGTGAAGGGAGGAGAGTAGAATCTTGTAGGTTAAAAACAACGTTTTATAGAACACCATACGCCATATAGCTTATTTTCTTGTGGTTAAGGCAGGGAAATTAATCATATTTTTTCTTTAATTTTTCTAGGATGCCGCATTATTAACAGACGCCCAAGTTAGAGGTAAGAAACATTCTATTATATCTTGAACTATTTTTATCCCGCTCATCCCAGAGGTAAAAAACCCAAAATAGACGGTTTGGAGGGGGGCAAAAAAGTAAAATGTAAAATAGCAGCGTAAACATTTTTGTCTAAACTAATTACACACCGAAAAACATTTTCAGTCAGGTGTCCTGAAATCATTTATCAAAAGAACTCCCTCCTCCCACAATAACAAAATAAAATTTTAATTCTTGAAACCACGTGCCAAGTTTCAATAAAAAATAAAATTACCAAAGCATCTAGGACTATTTTATTTATTCCTAACTCTATTTAGAAGTCAGGTAGAAGTAGATCAATTGTCGCAATCCTAAGAAGTTCCCAAGAATAGTACAATGAGCCATTCAATGATTCAAATTTTAGAGTAGTTTAGATGTAGTTCGCGCGTTCAAGCGATGAAATTTCAGACCCCACGAGAATTTTTACAAATTAAACTAAATTAAGTTATTCTACATCCCGAAATAAATTAATTGCAACCTACATCCCAGAATAGCATTAACTGTCTTAATTAAAGCGGATGACGGGGAAATAACACAAACATTTCAATCACTGAGACGGAATTGCAGACAGAATGCAAAAACTTAAACAAAGAGAATCAACCACTTCCTCAATTAAAAGTTTAAAACTATTCCCGAAGAAAGAAACTGAAGAACACCTTTTCTTCCTTTCATAATAAATGGCTTTCAAATGCCAACCACAAAAGCGGAACCCATCTGAACAGTCTTGTATAGAAATTCCGAACGAAGTTGTTTCGTGTTTTATTCGGAAAAATTCAAAAGAACAGTTAAATCTGTTGTTCTTAACCCGTAGTTCAACTCCCTAAGCCGCGGTTAAAAGCGAAACTTGGCAAAGATATCTAACATATTGCAATGAAGTAGTACCCTCTGAACCGATTCCAAAAATATAGGCATAGGCATAGAGCTTCCGTAAATAAAAATAAATATCCTCCCTGGATATGGTGTATAATTAAATCGGAATTAATTTTTTTTTTTTTTTTTCATGGACAGAGATGAAGGCGGCTTTTTCAATGTTGGATAAAAACCAAGATGGAAGGGTCAATGCCAGTGAAATCAAATGCATGTTAGATTCCCTGGGAATTTTACTGAGTGACGAGATGATTCATAATTTAATACAAGATGCCAGTAAACGAGGTGAGTTTTCTAATCAAAGTCTTCGAGAATTGATTGTTTCGAATGAATATGAAAGCAAACAGTCTATTTGCAACTCCACACAAGTACTTCGGAAGCCATTGTTAATGTTTCACTGTGTGGCTTTCATTAAAACAGACGATGACTTAATAAGCGAGGATGAATTCATGAATTGGATGGCGAGACAAACCGGTGCCCAAGACGATGACGTCATGGAAGACCTACTAGCGGCCTTTAGAGTTTTTGACAAGGACAGAAATGGCTTCATAACCAAGGTAAAAATTCCTCAAGCGGAGCCAAAACCGAAAGTGTAAACCACTGACTCCTCTAAACAAAATTGGCTTCCAAAACTAATTCATCTTTTGGAAATATTTCATGGATATTTTTTCTTTTTTAAATATAAATAGGACGAGTTAAGGATAGCGATGGAAATGATAGGAGAGGCAGTTTCGGAAACCCAACTGGATGATATGTTAAAAGCCACAGACATTGACAACGATGGCAGAATAAATTATGAAGGTAAACAAATGACCTTTCTCGTGATACCTTGGATAAAGTCTAATTCTATTTTTTTTTTCTTGTTTTTACCATTTCAGAGTTTGTCAGAATATTATTGTGATATTTAGTGCCAGTTTTCATCATTTGGTTTTTATATTCGCGTGTGAAATACATGTATTATCGAAAGACTCAAATCTGAAGGGCAATGGAAGCCATTCATCGTGTAAATAGAAAAATTAAAAATATATCAGGACTATTCTGGCCAAATATTGTCAACTAGTCAACAGGGAGCGACAACTAACTAATTTTCCCGACATTAGTTAAGGTTGAAAAAATATTTAAAGCGTAATTGGCTGGAGCGTGTTATAGCCTTAGTTACGGCAAAGTTTAGTTTTGTTTTAATTTCTTTCATTTTTACTCTGATGAGTTTTTATCAATATTCGTTAACCCTTGGCAGGATTCTACCGAATTTGTTTCATATTAAATACGCCCTAAATGGGGTAATATATTTCACTAACTGTTCATATGATTTTAAATACCGGTATTAAAAGTATAAACAATTTTACTTCGGTTTGTTTCTATTTACTGACAACCTTACCATGGTACATCCTTTAAGCCTACACCGAAACTAACCTAAAATGAATTTGCCTAAGAGGCTAAGATCGCTTACCTTGAGAAGTTCATGATTTCAATGATAATCTTATGGCATGGCGATTGTATCGTGTATCCTCGCAGTTTCTAAAAAATGTCCATCAAAACCTTGGACGTCAATCAGAGACCTTGAAACAATGAAACCTAACCTAGGAAATAGAGATAATAATTAAACCCCAAGGAAACTAGTATTAAAACCCAAAATAACCCCCAAATTTCTTTCAACATAAACTATTTCCACATAATTACCAATCAAAAACTAAGTTTACCCATGTTTCTGGGTTCCAAAAGTCTTTTAAATAAATAAGGAAAACTACGTGACTGTCTTAATATTTTCAACATACCGACATATTAAATTACATAACCACTACCCCATGGTCAACGTGCATATTAGGCTTAACCACTTAATTCGTTACGGAAAATATTTCTCGAGAGTGCCGCCAGTTCGCGACACACCACCGCCTAAAAATTGACCTTTCGACCTCGACAGTAGCCTCCTAGATCATGCGAAAATTGAGATCAAACTACCAAGGCTTAAAAATTTGTTTCACGCGGGCTAGCTATAGAATCATATAAAATTCCAAGAGGAAAACCATTCAAGGATTCATTTTTAAAAACACCTTGGCAATTGAGCTAATTTATTTAACTTACAGTTAAAAACACGTGAATGTAAAATCACACAAGTTAGCTTCCAAATTACTTGAAATTGGCCCTAAAATCGCGGGTCCCACAACTTACAAAACAATTCAGATTCTCCGCGCCCGCGCAGAAGGCGCGTTACCCTTGGGTTTTAAATTTGTCCGTCAGTGCTGCCACCCCACAGAGAAACATTGCGATACATAAAAAATCGAAGTATAATTAAGATTAAAATTTTAATTTTCAAAAATTGATTTACTTCTTCTGGAAGTCTTTGGAAGCAAGAAAAATTAATTTATAGGCTTGCAAAATTAATTTATTAGAAAAATTCTTAAAGTAAATAGGCCTAATGTTATGTTATTTCAAATAAGACAAAAAATGCAAAGTCATAGTTCTTTATTAGATCAAATTTTCTGGCAATTTATTCAGCGCGGATATCTCTTTGCATGGTTTCCCAGATTTTGAATGGTCCATGAGTGCCGCGATAATGACAATAACAACCATCAGGTTTCAATCGTCCATCAGCCCTCATTGCTTCATAATCAGCCAAACTCCATTTGGTGAATCCCCAGTTCTTAGAAATGGCAATCTTTAAATAGAAAGGAAACAATTATTAACCATTAATTAATTAACATCAAACAGAAAAAAATAAAGAATAATAAAAGTTGATAAGATAATTACCCTTTGACGACCAGGGAACTTGAACTTTGCTCTCCTGAGAGCCTCGATAACATTCTCCTTGTGTTGTTCCTTAACACGGACAGACATAATGATCTGGTTAATCTGTACACGCGCCACAGTTCCTTGGGGTTTACCAAAAGCACCTCTCATTCCAGTTTGAAGCCTTTTGAAAATTAGAACATATGTTAAGAATACGATTAACTCCGTTAACATTTAGGGAAGTAAATTGTAAATTTCTTACCTATCAGCTCCGGCACATGATAACATTTTGTTGATTCGAATTACGTGGAAGGGGTGCAACCGCATTCTCAAATGGAAAGCATCCTTACCGCAAGTTTTTACTAAATATTTGTTAGCGCAAATACGTCCAGCTTCCAAAGCTTCCGATGAAATTTGCTCAAATTCCTTTGAGACTAAATGGATGCAGCAAGGGAAATCATCTACTCTAGCCTTTTTACGTCCCAAATCGAAAATCCTAATCTTAGGATCTATAGGAATAAATTATTATAATTAAAGGGGAGTTTTCAAGAATAGCTCCCGGTGACGGATTTAAAAAATTTTTTTTTCTTCTGAAAGAGAAAAATGCGACAAAAATTATGGTGCAAAAATTTTTTGGGGCAAACAATTATTAAGGAAGATAGAGCTAGTTTTAATTTTAATTGCCCTGGGTAGAAGATGGCACAATTTATGCTATAAAAAATGTCGACTGCTTATTTTCGGCTAAACCTAACCTAACCCAACCGAACCTAACGTAACCTAACCTAACCCAACCGAACCTAACCTAACCTAACCTAACCACACCTAACCACACCTAACCTAACCTAACCTAACCTAACCTAACCTAACCTAACCACACCTAACCTAACCTAACCAAACCTAACCTAACCAAACCAAACCAAACCTAACCTAACCAAACCTAACCTAACCTAACCAAACCTAACCTAACCAACTGTAAACATGAACGTTTTGGAAAAGGTAATAAAAGTAAGGTAATATAGCTTAAATTGTGCTGTTTTCTGTCCAGAGCAATTAAAATTAAAACTAGCTGTATCTTCCTTAATAATTGTTTGCCCCAAAAAATTTTTGCACCATAATTTTTGTCGCATTTTTCTCTTTCAGAAGAAAAAAAAATTTTTAAAATCCGTTACCGGGAGCTATTCTTGAATTTAGCCTAATTAAAGTTTAACTAATCATTACTGGTTCAAGGTGAAATTAATTAATTTCTAGTAATCAAAATAAACATAACATACCTGGTACACCACGACAAAACCTAGATTTTGGGTACGGTTTATTCTTACAATACCGGTAGCTGCAAATAATTAATTAATAGAAAGAATTTTATTAAAAACCCAAAATTACAAATTAATTTAATTAACATCGCATTAGCACGAGGCGAAAAAATTAAACAAGAGAAAGCCGAGGCTTAAAATGCATGTAACGTTGCGTTGCTTACCATCTCGCTGGACGCCTACCCATCTTTCACTATTAAAATTGCAAAAATATCAATTAATACAAGCTTAATATAAGAAATACTTTTAATTTAAATAATATTATAGATCTTAATTATAAATAGAATTAAGATTAATACAGATTTAAAAGACCCATGCACTCACCCGATGTCTCTACGTCGACCGATGAAAAGAATTTAGAATGGGAGATATGTCCGTATGACGTCGCCGTCAAAAGGGCGGGATTGACGTAAACCGGAACAGGGTGAGAAATAAGGCGGTGGCACTGGGCAAATGACCAGTTTAAAAATTGCTTTGACCAGTTTATTTATTAAATGCCTGGGCCCCTGGGGGTCCAGTGGTCACCATGACCACTTTTTAAATTCCCCTTCTTTAGTAAAAATAAATTCCCAGCAGTGGGTTATAGAAATTAATCCATTTTAGTGCAGCTCATACAGTATGTAGAAAAGTAGAAATATTAAGTGGTCATTGACCAGTTTTTTAATTAAAACCCTTGGGCTCTACTGGTCAAATGACCAGTTTAAAAATTTTCCTTATTTCTCACCCTGAACCGGAAACGCGTGATTTGGCGGGAGATAGGAAATGGTTAGCGCCATCTGTGAACTGCGAAACGATACTGTACAAAACAAGTTGGGAAAACCAAAATATTACCTCTCCGAGTCAAGACGACTATTTACAAACTTATTTACCCAGATATGGAAATGTTTCTTAAGTTAAAATTTATGAAATATTAAAGCAGTATACAAAGCATAGCAAATATACTGTAAATCAGACGACATTTTACATCCAATAATGATATACTTGTACACATTAAAATCATCCGATGGGGGAAAAACGGGAAATGAAGAGATAAAACTTTGGAGGGATATTACCTTTACGTGCTTGTAAAGGCCCAATTTTCTACTCCTCAACTGTATGCCCTCTATGTTCAAAGCCATATTCACAACAGCGTTGCATATAAACACTATCCTCTCGTTTCACCTCAACGATTTTCTTAGTTTGTCAACATGACTGTTAACGTTACATAACACCAAAGCTTATTTGTGGCTACACACACTGAAAGTAAATGCGTACCATAAAAAGCATGAAAACACGAAGCTATTATCCGATTACGATCAGACCTTTCACTGGTCTGGGCTGCGTTCAGCAGAGCTCACCAAAAAAGACAGCGGATTTTGGAAATGTTTACCGGTGAGCTCTGTCGTCATAGCTTTTCTCCGGTCATGGGCGTTTTATAAATGACGCAAGGTACCAAGGCTTAACAAAAATTGTATGATAACATATTTATAGAGATAGATAACAACTTTTATAATTAAAATTAGAAACTATCATATCTCTTAAAACTCTCGCGTGATCAACCGGTTTCACGCCAATTAAATAGATATAGTCCCATAGAGCTATTTGTATTAATTCCTCCATGGTTTTTTCGCCAAGCTGAGAACTATGCGTTTTACGTCACGTTATCCAAAGAGCGGACTATTTTCTTTGAAGACCGCGCTAGCTCAGCGCTAAGCACCGTGACGTCAAAATTCAAAAACAAAATCCCGTTATGTAGGACACTGCTAACAGCGCTGGGCTCTGCTGAACGCGGCCCAGATTTCCACCATGATTATATAATCTAAGCCTAATTATTTAAAAGTGTATTTAACTTTCGGCCCACTCTGAACCGTTAATGTCTCTGCATTACAGAAACGAAAACCAAACCCAAGCGTTTACTTTTTGGTTCACTAGGCCTATTGACAAATCAAAGTTCATATGATCGAAATGGTAGCGTTCTTCTTGTTATCAATAACGAAAGGATTATGCTATAAACAGATGTAGTATAGCTTAAGTAATATATAAACATCCATTTCAAATAATAATATAAAAAAATATTCTTGGGATATCAAAATGAAATAGAGCTTTAAAGCTACAAAAGTACTAAATGCATCATAATTACGAAAAATATTTCCACATATTCACTTTATATTAAGGATAAAGGGAAAATTATGGTTCTGTAGGATTCCTTTACACATCAAAACAAAACGAACTTCTAACGCAGCGCACTACTGTAACAACGGACGGACACACACAGACAAAAACATAGACTGCTTTTTAACTCTTTCCGTATTAATTTTGAATTGAGAAACAAGATTATCTTAAATATTAAAATGAATATAATTAATATTTAATATTTTCTTCGTTAGTTATTCGCCTTATTGAACGTTACATCGTTTTAAAAAAGAAAAATTAAACATTCTTGAGAGACTTGACTAATATTGGCGTTTGAAATGAAGCATACGCCGGTTGCTTCGCCTTACACAAATAGGTAGTATATAAGGGTGTCGAACTACGGTTAAAAGCAAGAACAACCGCAATTGCGAAAACCTATCGTGGACAACCCACCTTAGGGAGGCTAGACGTTTCTCGTAACCCTAGCTGATCGCCGCGAATGTCTTAAACCAAACGATGACGACGGAGTAGAAGCCAGGTGTGCAGACTGGTGTCCATGTGGGATGGACAAAAACAAAGACCAGAAGATGGTGGTGTAGAAGCCAGGTGTACAGACTGGTGTCCATGTGGTATGGACAAAAACAAAGACCAGAAGATGGTGGTGATAGAAGCCAGTGTGTACAGACTGGTGTCCATGTGGGATGGACAATGACCAGAAGATGGTGGTGTTAGAAGCCAGTATGTACAGACTGATGTCCATGAGGGATGGACAAAAACAAAGACCAGAAGATGGTGGTGTTAGAAGCCAGTGTGTATAGACTGGTGTCCATGTGGGATGGACAATGACCAGAAGATGGTGGTGTTAGAAGCCAGTGTGTACAGACTGGTGTCCATGTGGGATGGACGAAGGCCATAAGATGGTGGTGATTAGAAGCCAGTAAGTGCAGACTGGTGTCCGTGTGGGATGGACAAAGACCAGAAGATGGTGGTGTGAGAACTCAAATAGAGTAGCCATTTCCGTGACTGTGAAAGCAGTTCGGAAATGGCGAACACGTTTGCTCCGATTTGGAAACTGCGAACGCGGTCACGTGGGTGTAACAACAGACACACACACAGACAGACACACAGACACACACGATCGTTACAGAACCTCTCCGTGACATACGTCACTCGGAGAGGTAAAAATCGATGTAAACAAGGAGAGAGCCCGGAAATTGAAGTTATCATATTTAAAAATAAAAATAAAAATGAAAAATCAAAATATAATTTTAGTTTTATTTCATTTGTCTTAGTTTTAAGTTAAATAAAATCCTGACTTTTATAAAAAAAATGCGATAAAAAATAATGCAATTAGAGTATTAACTCGAGAGTTAATTAACCTTCTTTAACATACCATAAGGTCATTTAGGAATTTAATTATATCCAATCCACCCCCTTAACTCTACTCTTCATCTCAAATTTCACCTCTCCTTTTATCATCTGAATGGTAAATACAAGGTTTCATATTCTATACGTATATTATTAAGGTCGTGTGAAGAATCTATGTTCCTCTTTTCACGTAGGCAATTAAAAGGGTATTCCTCTTGCACTCGCGTCTAATTAATCCATATCAGTATTAAATTAAACTCCTACTAATTTTCTGATAAAAATTATTACAAAAGTAGTAAAGTTTGGAAGGGAAAGTGATAGTAATCTATCTATTATCTTGGCTTATCATTGTCAGCGTGATTCCACAAAAATATAATAAAAATAGAGCGGTATTTTAACGGCATTATTCGCTCAGTAAATGGCAAATTTGCAACTATTAAAGTGTAACACCGTACACGTCAATAAATAAACATTAAACATGACGAAAGATACTTTAGAAAGAAAAAAAGGTTTGTAATGATAATTCATTAGCCTTCTTAATTTAATTTATAATTAAATAACGGCATCATTTTAGGTGAAGTGGGTGATTCTACCCAAATCTCTGAGAGAGAACAACTCCTAAATAATTTATTAGATGCCGTAAAACAGGTGGATATTTATTTAAACCCTTTTTTAGTAATTTTGTGTGTTTAAATAAATAAATTTTAAAATATGTTCAATTTTGTTTGGGTTAAATTAAACTTCTAAAGTGTCAAATAAGATTTGGGGGGAGAACTGAATTAGCCACTGAAAGTGATCCAAGGTAATTTTAATTAAATATTATTTTTTTTTAAAGGGAGGGTGAAGTAGAAAATCAAGTGATTTTTTTATCGATTCTTCTACTAATTATAAGACCAGCCTGCATAGTGAAACATTCAGGAAATACCAGTTCCGAATGATTTTAAAATTCAAATTAGGTTCAGATTTTAAGGATAATTTTAAAGAAGGTCCTCCGACCAATCGCGTAACGCCCTGCCTTTTTATTAACAAAATTCTCGTGGCACGTTCTGTGTTGAATGAAATTTATCACGAGATTTGATAAAATTCGCGCGCGACGTGATAATTGTGGCGCGAGACACGGAACGTGCCACGAGAAATTTGTTAACAAAAAGGCAGGGCGTTACGCGATTGGTCGGTGGACCTTATTTAAAATTATCCTTAAAATCGGAACCTAATTTGAAATAATTTTAAAATCATTCGGAATCTGTATTTCCTGAATGTTTCACTATGCAGACTGGTCTTATAATTAGTAGAAAAATCGATAAAAAAAATCACTTGATTTTCTACTTCACCCTCCCTTTAATAACCTTATAATTAAACCTTATATAAAAAATTTAAAATCTAGGGTTTTACTGCTTTGCACCAAATTGGAAGCAGTTTTAAATCATGGAATTAAGAAAAATAATACTAAAGGGCCTTCAGCTCTAAGGTACAAAAATAAATAGCTTATTGTTAGTTGCTGCTTAAATAATTTGGTTATCTCTGTGTGAATTCCTTTACAACGTTATCTAACATTAATAACAATACTTAAAAATAAATTAGGCAAGTTACCGAAATGATGAAAGGCTTTAACATCTTAACGAGTGATCCAGAACCTGGTGATTATCAATATCTGGTTTCAACTGCATTTAGAAAGACTAATTTTGAAAAATAAAATATTTGTAGTATTTTGGCATTTTGTTCGTCAACATTTAACTCGTCATGAACATGAAAGATACTTACTTCTAAAGAATGTATCAACAGATTATGGTAGAGGAAGAGCGTGGATAAGATCTTCCCTTAATGAACATTCTTTAGAACGTTACGTTCATATGTTTTTATGCGATGTTAATATTATAAGGTGATAAATTTGTTAATTTTAATTTATAATGAAGGGCAAAGTATTAATGTACAATTATAGTCAAAGTTACGAAGATTGGGCATTTTTAATGGACCAAGAACGTAGTTCTATGCTTTCTACTATGGCTGCTGGACTAGGATCTATTTTATTCGCTATAAGCATTGATAATAGTGAATTAAATGGCCCTGATAATCAAGGACAACCTAACACTGTAACTAATGGAGTAGATAGTTACGCGTCAGATGAACCTCAACCAGTTATGGTTGCTAATTCAGTCAAAAACTCAAAAGAAAAAAAACGAAAAAAGAGAAAACCTGCATCTCAGGTTGTCTCATTTGATGATGAAGATGCTGTAGAAATTAATCCAGAATGGTTGGTATAATTATATTAATTTATAACTCTAATAAAATAAACTTTAATTGAATTTACCCCCAGGAATCTAGATATTCCCAATCAAACATGGAATAGTGCACCTCCAACTTGTCTTTCATCTCCCGTCAGTTTATCTGGAAATTTCTCGGCTTTGCATTCCAATGCCTCAAAAGATAAAAATTCCGCGACTAAAACATCACCGTCTAAAACGGAACAAGAGGAAATTAGTTGTACAAATTCATCATCAGTTGATAATAGCCCTAACATACCTATCAATCAACCAATTTTAACTCCGGAGATGAAAGAAGTTAGAACATCTAGTTCCTGGACACCCGGATCTTCCAATTACCCAGAATGGTCAACACCAAAGCCTAAGGAGGAAACCAGCAAGAATAATAGGGTCATGACCTTAATTGGAATCTGTAATACAGGGAGACATTCGCCTTTACCCGAACAAGGATCATTGCAAAGACCAGAGAGCCAGGCTTCAATTGGATCTTCCATTTCTGATAAAGAAGAGATTAAAAATTATTCAAAGTATTGTAATAAAGATATAATTAAGAGTATAACTTTATCAACATGTACATCACATGATTTAAATAACAGAGGTGATGGGAAAAATTCCAAGTTTCATTCCACACTGACTCCAGTCAGTGATGTTTCAATTGGGGAACTGGTACCAATCACTATGACTGACGACGTACCATCCTCAGGTTGGCATTGGTTTGTTTAATCTTCCGATAGATCAATAGCAAATCTGAGTAGTTCTCTACGCGACAGAGGACTCTATATCCATCCCGAGTTTTGGGGAAGAAACTGAAAATGCTGCCGCTGCCTTAGCCATGGCTCAACGTCTGGCTAATTGGACTCCTTCCACAGTTAACAACGTATCGCAGAGTGTACCAGCCACTCAAGCGTATGAAAATAAACCATGGGAACCTCGTACTCGAAGCGAGACCCTAACAATGACCAATGGTGAAATCCTCGAAACAAATTTTTTTCAGATATAGAAATGTATCTAATATCATTTTAACAGAGGAACTCAGGGACGCGTTACTAGCGGTGTTGCGTAGAAAGGAAGAGATTGAGGAGAAAAATGGGTCATTAAGGTCGCTACTTGACAGAGAAATGGAATTAAGCGCGGCTCTGAGAGCGGAGTTAGTGGAAGTCACGAAACAATTTGAAGACAAACGAGAGAAACAAGACGTTAAAGTTCAAGCTCTTACGAGAGAAAACGAACTGTTGAAGCATCAACTGAAAAAGTACATAAGCGCCGTCCAAATGCTGAAACGAGACAAAGTGCCAGAGAGTTTGAACAACGTTGTAGGAGACATTCAGCCCGCTTTACCCGAACCAAAACCTTTCATAGACCATCAATTTGAAGTGACAGAGTATGAAAGAAAACTAGTACAAGTGGCTGAAATGCATGGCGAACTGATGGAGTTTAATGAAAGATTGCACAGAACATTATTGATAAGAGAATCAACCATACGTAGATTAAAGGAAGAACTAGTTGACCTCAGAGGACCCGTAAGTTCAAAGGAAACAAACCAAAGTGGCTAAAAATATAATCTTATCAATCATTGATTGCCGTGCACTTATACAGCTGCCGGATGATAACCAAACTTCCGACGATGACCTTAGTATTACATCTGATTATGACGCGTAAGAGGAAAACAAAAATATTTTTGAATACAACAACAACAACAACAACAGCGTAAGTCTAACACGATGATAAATATTCTTTTAGATCATCACAAACGGCAGCTGCAAGATCACTCATAAATATATGGATTCCATCAGCTTTCCTTAGTGGAAAGTCAACAGATGTTCATCATGTCTACCAAGTAAAGATATGAAGAAGAGGACAAAGAAATAAAATTAACTTAATCCTTTGATTCATTCAAGGTTTATGTTAGAATTCGAGATGAAGAATGGAATATTTATAGACGTTACTCGCAGTTTTATTCCCTCCATAAATCTCTTAAGAAAAAACTTCCAATTGTCCATACGTTTGACTTTCCACCAAAGAAAACTATAGGAAAAAAGGTACTTTGTTATTAGATTCCCGTCAAAAGGTTGGTTGTAAATTCAACAACTCTAAAAAAAAAAAAACAGGGCACCAAAGTGGTGGAAGAAAGACGCCGTCGACTACAACACTACCTTCGTTGCGTCATTAATTTACTCTTACAATCGAGTGTAGAGTTGGCTAACAATCCAGACAGAGAAACGTTCATGTCTCTCCTTCCATTTTTCAGGTTAACTTTTCGTCACTTCGTTGCAACCATAGCGGTTTTTTGCCTAACTTACGTTAAATATTCCATTCCAGGGAACAAACAACGGAACCCAACGTCCAAAGGTCTGTGCTAAATGCTCAAAGACGCCGGTTTCCTTCAATGGGTTCTTTAACAGCCCAATCTGAATCGCAATACTCGCAAAACACTCCTCCTCCACAACCAGTTCATTTATACACTGGGCTATGAAAAGGGGTGAGAGATTAGGTTCGGCCTAAAGGTTAAAATAAATTAATTAACGTAAATATAACGAACCTGACTGCCAAAAAGAATAAAATAAGGGTTCGGCTTACAAAAACCTACGTAAGCTAGACATAGTTTAAAGAAAAACACAAAAGGGAAGTATGTTAGTTGTTGAAAAGATGATGATAATAAGGATTGTTGAATTTAGATCAGTAGAATATAAATCCCCTTTAGCCTAAATTAATTAATTATAATAATAAACACGAGTCTTACTAATATATTTAAAAAGTATTCTACCATACGTAACGTTTCGTTGTGCATAATACAATACAAAGACAACGTAAGATGGAAATTGGAATCCCTCTATAATCCTAGATATATTTAGAGAGCTTTATAGTCACGTTTGAAGATAAAATTGCATTGCGCTTAATTGCTTCTGTCAAAAGATTGAAAAAAAAACAAAAATAACAAAATTATATTGCTCAGATAGATGTTAGAACAAATTTTGCTGTTAACTAACTGAAATAACGTGTAGTTAATTTTTATATAACAAAAGATATAAACTAAACTAAAGATTAAAAGAGTTGCCAATCCAATTCGCTTGACTATCCAAAAAAATAAACAAACCCCTTTTAAATGTTAATGATTTTGAAACATCTATGATGAAAAACAAATCATGATCATGAATGAAACGTGTATTTTACCGCAAAAAAAAAACCACACTGAAAAAAAAAAAAAAAAAAAAAGAAATATTATTATATTACCTTTTTATAAACTGGGTTATATTTTCCCATAGATATTTACCAGAATCCATATAAAGTAAAACCCAGTTAGTATTTGCGATATAATATGTACCATTACCATTTACCAACCAATCAATCCTTTAGTAGAAAAAATGATCCACTTGACACGTACGTCCTACTCTTTCTCTTTCATTTTACCGGTAAAGTAATCTAAACTTTTTTTTTATTTTAAATATTGCTGTTTTTCTCTTTTCTTTTGTTTTTCTTTAAAACATTCACATTCACTTTGTTTCTGTTATAAGTTGTTGTTGTTGTTGTTTTTTAATATTATGTATAAATTACTTTTTAAATTATTCATTACAATTTATTTATAAATAAAAAAAAAACCGTAAACTCTAAAAAACATTTTGGACTGTAATTTAGAATCTCAATAATAAATGCTTGAAAAAATTAAAACCCAAGAATGTTTTGTTGGTTTTAACTTTTTTTGTTCATAGTAAGATTAATTTAATTTAATTTAATTAATTTGGGATGATTATTTTTTTATATTAATTACTTTTATTTTTATTTTTACTTTTTGATAAAAAACAAACTCTTAAAAAAAAGGGGCAGGGAGAAGGTCTTAAATTTCAATTTTTGTTTTTAAAGTCATCTCAGTTCAGTTCTCACTACAAGTTTGATATTAATATAATATGTTTTTTTTCGCTACATCTACACGAAGGGTTAAGGAAATTAAACCTTTACTTTGTTTTTAGTCTAATTAGTAGGTAATATTGAACTTAATGAAGGAAGTGACGCTGGTTTGTCTAATTTGCATAGATTAACGTTGTTAATTTAACAGAGAATAGCAAAGATCAAAGATGAACACAAAAAACGTTAACTAAAGGACGGAACCTTGAAAAATGTGAGCTTTTATACTTTTTTTAAATTTCTTTTTTTAACAAAGCTAATAAAAATTATAATCGCGCCCCCCCCCCCCCCGTGTATTATTTAGGTACATTTGTAATTTTTTAGCTGTTACGTTTCTTAGCACCAAACTAACATAATATTAAATTATATTAATTAAAGCCTATTAAATATTAATCATAAGCAATTTAAGCATCCCTGTAACATTAATTAAAGAGCTCCTCATTCAGGCTGCGTTAAAAACTAAAAAGCCTTACTAAAAAATCTTTTAAATTAATTATAAGCAGAGCGTAATTTATAAGCTTACACATAAATCTATATTGCACATGTACGAAAAGAGAAAATCTTTCTCTAATCACAGTTTTTTTTTCTTTTTAAAAAGTGATCAATGCCCGTCTCATAAATGATCAATCAATTTTCGACACGTTTTCGACACGTTTTCATTTCACTAATCTATTATAATATATTTCTTTTTTGTTGCAATTAGCGTGAATTTGTGTTTGTTTATTAATAAGCTTGTTACGCGTAGCTATTTTCCATTCTGTTGATATCTTATAATATATACATATTTATACTCATATGTACATATATAATCATTCTACAGATTATAAAATGGGGTTTCTCTCGGATCTTTTATCCCTATATAATTTAAAGACAATAAATTTGTGCTGATCTCTAAAAGTATTTATATATGTATATCGCAGTTTCCACGTGTTTCTTTATATTTATATTTATATTTTTATTAGTATTATTAATTATTTAATATAAAAGTATAGAATATTAAAAATTCAATTCAAAGCATTTTGTTTTTGATATATAATTCTTTATATCTATGTTTTTTTTGCACTGACTGTTTCTACTGCAACCATTTTTATTTGGTTAGAGGGAGAGGTAATATATAAGGAAGAACCGGTATTTATTTATTTGAAAATAACGAGAGAAAGGAATGTATGTTACTGTTGTCATGTCTTTAAAAATTCAAATTCAAGAGTAAACCTTTGTATTACGATGTTATGAAGAAGAAGAAAGAAGAAATAAGGAATAGTTTTCTCTATTGCACCAAAAATGTACAGTTTTTTGTTTTTAAAGTAAAGTTTTGCAGTAGATTACGTTAGGTTAAGAAGACCCATCAAGACCTTTTCACAAACAAACAACCCTTATCCATGGATGAAGGATGCGCGTGAGGAAATTTGTTTTCACGCTATAGGATCGGCAACTCCCTATCTCGAACGACAGCTTATTCTGTATATACTCTGTTACAACATCGGTTGTCAGCACGCGCAAATATATTTCTCTATGGAACGTAGCTTTGTACGTGCTGTCAAGAGACAAAAAACTTCAGGATCTTCAGGATTTAAAATATCCGCGAGTTTTTTAGCTCGAGTGCACGGACCTCTAGACCTTAGTTTCAAATGCGTGTAGTAGACTGTACGCAATTTCACACGCATTTGAAACTAAGGCCTAGAGGTCCGTGCACTCAGCTAAAAAACTCGCGGATATTTTAAATCCTGAAGATCCTGAAGTTTTTTGTCTCTTGACAGCACGTACAAAGCTACGTTACATAGAAAAATAACTTTGCGCGTGCTGACAACCGACGTTGTAACAGAGTGTATACAGAATATTCTGTCGTTCGAGATAGGGAGTTGCCGATCCTGTAGAGTGAAAACAAATTTCCTCACGCGCATTCTTCATCCATGCCTTATCTATCACTATTTTACCCTTTTCAGTTATTCTTTTCAATTTCCCTCCATAATTTTCAGTTATATTTGTAAGTTAAGGCGACCAGAATGTACGTACCGGAGCCATTTTTTTTTTAATATAGAAACTCTTATTTACATATTATTATTATATTTCTTAATTTATTTATTTATTTTAAATAGAAAAATGGCTTTTAAATCTTTGTAAATAATTTGGTTTTGTATTGTATTATTCACCCTGGTACTAGGCCTACTATTTTCCCCCCTTTTCCTCTTTGACGCGAGCGCTTAATCTATTGTTCATTGGATTTGCATTTAATGAAAACTTTACATACAAAGTTTCATTCAAAATTGGAACCAAACTGAGTAATTCAAACTTGAAATAAAAAAAAAAAAAAAAAACTTCAACAAAGCGCAAAAATACTAACAAAGTACTAAATCGCTACTGGCCAAGATCTAGTTTAGCACCCAAAATGTAACGTAATGTAATTAAAAAGGGGATTAAGTATAAAAATGTTTCAGAGAGCATTTTGTTTTTGTTTTCTCCAAAATTTCTCAGTTTTTTTTGTAAAATGCTATGTCCTTGAGTCTTTACGCCAAGATTGCGTTCTTTCAACTTCTTGGGTAACAACCACAAATATTTCTTTGTCTTTACTGCGGATTTGCTCTCTTAGATATATCAACAACTCGTTTTGCTGCAGGATTTTAACATGATCAATAGAAATAAACGACAAAATATACACCAAGAATGTAATAATATACTTTTCCAATAGGCACTGGGCTATCTAACTTTGAATCCATGTTGTAATAAATCCCATCAATTTCCCTGACTGCTATCCAATGCTTACGATTCAGTGGAAATTGAAGAAATCCAAACTTCATATCACTGGGAATGTTTAGAATGAAGCCAATGATTTTTGTTACATCTATACAACCAGGATCTCTGTCGTGTCAAAAACTTGTTAAATAAAATCAAGGCAAACATCAGGGGTGTGCGAGTACTCGACTCGATACTCGATAACAACACATTGAGATACTCGAGACAGATTCGAGTAGCTTTTTAACATTTTAAATACTCCGACAAATACTCGAATCCGAGGCTTACAACTATAGCAGACGATGAGTTCATGATCATTTATTTTGAAAATCACCTGTTCAATGTTTAATTGATCACTAACAATCTTTTTGAACTAGTTCAATATTAGATAATTGAAAATCTTCGTTATTTTCAAGAAATTTACTAAATTGCTACTCGACAAGTCAATATTTGAGACTCGATAATTACTCGAAAGAACCAAAATTTGACCTATCTAAATACTCGATACTCGAAAGTATTTTTGAGACTCGGCTCAATACTCAATAAGAAATTAGTTTTGATACTCGGACTCGGCTCGAAACCAAAAAAACGGGACTCGCACACCACTGGCAAACATCCTTCACCATCATGTGAAACGTACTTTCTTTTGTCAAACCAAATGGCTTCGTAGCCTTTCTGTTGTAAAGCTGACATAAGTACATTAACATCGTAATTTCCTAACCCAAGAACGCTTTTATGAGGGTTAACTATGTTGTCAGGTGACAAACTAAAATTGTAAAATGAAGAAAAGGTTTGTTTCAGGAGAGAAAATATGGCGACTAAGCAAGCTTGATTGTTTTTTTAAGATAAAAAGATATCAGTACCGATACCTGTGACAAATAGTATCCAGGTTTTGTTTTGTAAATGCATTGCCATCTTGGAAAAGGTTATTTAAGGCATGTAGAGCACACAGCTCTTTTACCTGCCGTTCGTGGTAAATTGTTTTACCACTGCTGCTCTGCAAGTTTCTAGAGCGTTTTTGATCTTTCCCCAAAAGTGAATCGACAAAACCCAAACAAGACTGATACATGAGAACTAAAAATTTCGCCACAAATGCTATCATGAAAGGTACTCTAAATCACTTGTCCCGAGAGAATTTAGCATTTTTTCACTCTGCAAAACATAATTTTCAGGACTCTTTTATGATCAAATCAAGAAAACGGTTAAAAACCTAACTTTCTTAAGGTCATACATCCCCTAAACCCAAAATGAGGCCATGGAAAACAGCCAAGGCTTAATCAAACGATACAAAATACGAAAGTAAAACTCAATTTACCTTGATAAAATTCGTTGCAACTTGTGTTTACGCTAATTTTTTTAGTTACGCCGTATGTTTTTTAGCTATTCATCGCGAAAACTCGCGACTTAAGGTCAAATTTTTTCTATAATTTCGTTCAAATGACCAAATCCGGATATATCATTACGCCACCTCTTACGTTATTTGACAGGCAGTGTGCAGACGTGCAGTGAAGCTTCCCGTGCCCCTATCGTATATAATCGTTTAGTGCCCGGGGGTCATTCACCTAGTTTACTCTTTTAATAGGGGTCATTCATAAAAGTACAATAAGGTTTTCTAATCAGTAAACTCAATTGTTTTAAATATAAAACAAATAATATAAAAGTGGTTTGGGTTTTTTAATCACTTTACGACGAGATATCAAAGTTTTCCACAGAAAATAAATTACGGGAAAAGTTTATAATTAAAAATATTGACAAGAAAAAACGGTATACAACAGTGAACATAGCTCGATTCTTCCGACTTTCGTGGATTTGTAATATCCATAAGCATGAATTTGGTAAATTAAAAATCAACAGGCCGGTTTAAAACCGTATAATTATGCTCCGAAATTAGGAATAATGATGGTAGAAAGAGGAAACAATAGAATATTATCTACATTATTTTCCGTTTGACGAGTGTCAGTTTGACGAAAAATATTTACATAAAGGAGAGTTTAAATTCGTATCACTGTAATTACAATTACGTTATTTGCGTCATAGTTTTTAACGGTTGTCGTATTGAAATGTATGATTATTTCCTTTTACATAAACGTATTGTCATAAATTATAGAGGAAATAAATCTTTTAATATCATCAATGATTTTATGAATAAATTTGTCTTGAAACTTAAATTGGACTTTCTTTACGACTAAGTAATGCAGTAAACCGTGACTAAACCATTACTTTGAAAAACCATGAATTGAGTTGTTATTGTGAAAACTTTAAAAGTTTTAAAATTAGTCAGGTCTCTTGTCAAGATTTCTAGAATTCATTTTGAATGACAAACAGTAGATTGGAGTAGGGTTTGGTTTGATCTAAATGAACTAACTATACAGCGCGGAATAAATACTTGCAATGACGTAGACAAAATCATTATGGCATAGCGAATTTAAGTCGAAAATGACTAGACTATAGTCTCTTGGCTCATTGTCAGAGTCTTTCTCAAAATTAGATCAACAGATCAACATAAGATACTATCAAAAAGGTAAGCTGACAGTTCGGGTCGCAGCAAGATGGTAAGGGATTAATACAATATATGGAACCCAAGCGTGTCAATTAAATCGTCCGCGGCAAAAGTACGTCAAAGTAATTTCGCTTTCAATCACCTCGTTCAAAGAGGGAGGTAAGAAAATTCGAGATTCCTTTGGAGTCCGAAAAGGGGGAGGGTTGGTATAACCCAAGTAAACGTGTAGGGATAAAACTAAAGGGGGTTAGAAATCAGGTAGCGTAGAATCAGGTGATTCTCTGTTCAGGGAAAAAAACGTCATACAAGTGACACAACACAACAAGCTAAGTTACCATAAGAAGGAAAGTTAGGGATCCACGTTCCTAACAGCTTGGAAAGCCCAGTTTTATTTGAGAGAGTAAACTGACGCGGAGGAAAACCGGTCCCCTTCCTAAAAGCTCCGGTTGGGTTTTGGTCCGGAAACTTTTTACTTTGAGAAAGTTAAACAGTCGGATACTTAGTGAGAGAGAACGGCGGACAAAGTCCAGCCGCGTGTAAGGAGATACCTTTCGACAACAGGCTTGGATAAATTTGCGGGTGGTTGTAGTGTCCCAACAATTGTCCATCAGGTGAGGCAATTTATATTAAAATTTCATCATGATCCCGAAACTGTTTCGGTCTCGTTTGAAATAACTGTCACACTCGTTTTCTCTTATTTTTTTCTCACGGTGTCATCCGCTACTTGGGGCATTTCCATGTATAAATATTGCCTTATAGTGAAGAGATTAACATGACGTTTCCCTCCCATCTTTTTGTTAAATCGTTACTAAAACCGGGCAACTAGAGAACCTCAAGTCGTCTAGTGCCAATTTTGTTAAGCATAAAGTTAGATTAGGACGTACTTTATAAGTGAAATTAGTTTAAGAACGTTCAAGTAGCAATTTAAGATACAAAATTGATATATAAAAGTTTAGTAAAACCAAAGTTTTAATAAGTTCATTGGTAGCCTAGCTCGTGTTGATTTTATTCCAAATCGGAATTAATTTCGCTCCTGGGTAAGGAGGTTGATGTCGGGGAGTGTGTGTGCCATTTAATAATAATAAAGAACAAAATTAAAATCCAGTTTAACCAAAAAAAATTATAACCAGGAAAAACCCAAGGGCGATTGAGGAAAATCCCGGACGCTAAAAAAAGTGTATTTATATATTTGTTTCTTTTACTTAATAACTGTAAGTAGTTAAATGGAAGGTAGGTACCTTTGACAGTGTATATGCCCTATGGATTTATAAGCCGGGATGCCATGGCATCATTAAGCGCGAATTTACAGACGCAAAAAATTCAAAATAAAAAAAAAATAAAAATGTAAAATTTTACCTTGTTTCGGTTGTTCACCCGGTGGTCGGACCATTTTCTTTTCATGTTCCTTTTAAGAAACAAGATTGAGAAAGTTGGATAAATTAAGAGAGAGTTTGGCCTTATTTTGAATAATAATTCTTGGTTTACAGTAAGCAAAACTCCTCCCTTTAACCCCTAGGCGAAGGACATTAGCTCTTAATATGTTAATGTATTATATGTATGTATGGTACCAAAGAAAGACTAGAAACGGTGTGGGAAAAACCAATTTTGTTTTTGATGTGGCCAACCAGCCTGGAGGCCAAAAGCCTAAAGCGGTGGAAACCGAATTTGTTTACTACTCTATAATATATTCCTAACCCTAAGTAATACACTAATAATTATTAGTATGAACACGTCCCATTGCCATAATGCAAAATTTCTAATTAAGGATGTTATTAGGGGTTATACATGATAACTAGATGGGAAAGTACCCAGCAATCTTTCAATTGGCTCTGCCTAACGTTTAGTGTTATACTTATTATTCTTACGTTATTTATGACCCAACGCTTTAACCTTAAGTAAAAAATACCATTTGGTTGTAAACATGACGTTTAGTGACGGAAAAAAGTACTTCTACCAGCGTAGGGTTCATGGTTGAATGAATGGCGTGATAACGTACGTAAGAATGGGCATAACATAATAACTTACATATACTCTACTTTTTCCTGTACACTTTGTTTAAGCTAACGCGATAAGCTTAACTTCAAAGTAGAGGGACGAATTTTAAAATGTTCTTCTGTATTAAAACAGGTGAATTCAGCAATGGCTGAACCTAACGGATATGCTTTGCATTACCGAAAGTTGGAAGAGAAGCAACAAACGAAAGGCTCATCCCCGAAAGCTAACGGATATAGCAAACAGACAAGCGTTCCTGGCTCCCCTAAACCTGCTGTGAAATGTGGTGCCACTATTACTAAACGAACCAGCGTTGCCGAACTTAGCAAGATGTCAGCCACGCATATCAATTATTGCAGCCGAAAATACCGCATCCGCAAGGTTTTGCGCAAAGTTTTATTTGGACTTTTCGTCTTTGTTTACGTCGTATTGCCAGTTTTCTACTGGAAGTGTACTTGGATTCGTCGCAACATCATCTACTTAAACGTGGCCTTTGCTACGAAAAACTTGACCAATATCGACAATCCCGTATTGTACGGTAACTTCAGTTGCGCCAGGAATCTGTACTTATCACCGGAAAAGGGCATATCATTGGGTACTTGGCACGTCATGCCAGAGAGTCTCGTAAAGGAACGTTGCTTTGATCACGCTCCAAAGTACTTGGACGACAGGGAGTTCCAAGATGACAAACCGGTCATCTTGCACCTTCACGGAAGCGGGGGAAGTCGGGGTGCTCCCAACAGAATTAATTTGATCAAGATATTAACCAACAGAACCATAGATTGTCACGTGGTAACGGTGGACTACCGCGGCTTCGGAGAATCGACACCCGCTGACCCTTCTGTGAAATTGGTAACAGATGACGTCAGAGAAGTCTATCGCTGGTTAAGAGTGGACAAAAAAGTCTCAAACGACCGTATATTTTTCTACGGTCAATCCTTGGGTACTGGCATCTCCACTCATTTGGCCTATGACGCGCAGACTCGCGTGGTGAAGAAACCAGATGGCTCGTCTATAATTTTGGGCAGTCCAGCTGGCATTGTCCTTGAGTCCCCGTATACGGACATCGCCGAAGCTTCCAGATTACATCCTTACACCTATTTCCACACCTACTTTCCCTTTTTCGAACGGTTTTTCATCGAACCTATCCGTCACCCGGACACGTTTTTCGATAGCCAATCGCGAATCGGCGCCATCTCGTCACCAATTTTGATCCTGCACGCGGAAGATGATGACACTATTCCATACGTATTGGGCAAGAGATTGTACGAAGTGGCCAAAGCTAAACGGGACCCTATTAAACAACCCACCGACATGGTGACCTACGATAAAGCTAAGGGTTATGGACATCGACAAATTTACAGCGACCCTGGTCATTCAGAGTTGATTAAAAACTTCGTTTGGAGGAATTATAAGAAGGCAAAGAGAGTTTATTAAAATGTATATACCAAAATAACCAAATGAAACTTTGTATATTTAAAGTCCATATGCAACTTTGAGAACATTTTCGCTTTGACTCTTCATTTTATTACTATTAAAATTATTTGAGCTGTAGAAATCTGTAATCTCGTGTATGTGGATTTTAAATTTGTTTTTAATTATATAAAGCGGGCATTATTGTGTAATGTCTTTTATTAAATTAATATTCACCCTAATTGCTTCGCGATCTTTAGACTTTGAATTAAGTTAAATTCCATAACATCTGAAAAAACCCAATGGCATTGAAATTGAAAACTTCCACTTTCGATACGTGACCACAGGTTTAAAGCCCCCAGGTCATACCAACTCCAATCTCAAATTTTAATTTATGATAGTACGTGAGATTTATTTCTTAAGAAACGTAAGGTATATAAGATATTCCATGACGTAAAGACTTAGGGTTATACCTTAATATTGCGAGAGTGGGCTCTGGAAAGTTTTGGGGGAATATTTTGATTAAAATTTGGGAAAACCCACTACATAACAAAAATGTTCAAAACAACAATTTGGGATTTGAAAAAAATCGCTTCAGATAATAATAAGCATGCTAACATTTTCCCTAAAAATATTTTCGCGTTTTTAAAAACATAATTTTCATTAAATGAAGTTTTGATGTCCCTCAAGAATTGCCGAGATAGCAGAGAGAGAGAGAGAGAGATAAAATTATAGTAGTTCAGTTTGAACCAGTACCGGAGTCTAACTTAAATCATAGATGGGAATTTTGTTAACAAGAAGGCGGCATAGCGTTACGCGATTGGTCGAAGGTGCTAATTTCAAATTATCCATGAAATCTCAAAATAATTTCAATTTTAAAATCACACGGTGGTATTTCCTGGATGTTTCTCTATGCAGATAGGTCTTATAAATAATTAGAAGAATCGATTAAAAAAATAACTTGATTTTCCTTTCACTCTCCCTTTAAGTATAGTTCATCACATGGCCAAAGGAAAGATTGGCACGGGTAAAGGCAAAATAAAATAAAAAGATTATCATAATTTATGATATTTGCGTAATTGTCGGGGATTGCAAAGTCGTTTTTCGCGTGAAAAATAATAATTTTTCCTTTCAAATATGAAATTGTTGAACACTGAAATCCCGTATATCATTAAGAGGTCCATTATTGGCTCCACGAAAAAGCGGATGTTTTTACAATTCTCATGATTTACTATCACCATAAGTTTATAAGATATGTTCATAAGTGTGTCACTGGTTAATGAGAGCTTGTCATGAAGTGACGTAGGCGAAACGTCATAGATTCTCGTAAAGCGACGCCTAGTGAGGCGCTGTCAAAGGCTAAGGACAGACTAAATAGGAAGATGGACTGCAAAACCGAGTGTAGTCAATTCTCGCGTCGTTCTCGAACTAGCTCTCAGTAAGTCTCTAGCATTACGAAGTATAGGAAGTGTCATACATATGGAACATATCTTATAAACTTATGCTATCACTGAAATAATATATTTTATATCTCGATTTTATCTTTTCCCAGGGAGGTTGCAATTAAGTTGAGGGGCGTACTTTTTGGTCTCTGTTGTTATGTTTCGAGTAAAATTTTAGTACCAAAGTCAAAAGGTTCCTTGGATTTCGAAAGGTTAAATACTTGCGAAAGAATCATTTTGGAATCCAATATATGGGAAAGAAAGAAGATACGTCTACTATCACGAGAGGAAACATTCATTAAATAAAAGAGTATTTATCAAATCTCAGGAAATAGATCGTACGATCACATATTGTATTTGGGAATTTTCGTTCTCTTCAGTTTGAAGTCTTTTTTATTAATCTCGAAACCCGAAGTAATAACTTCAACTAATTCGAGTGCAAGTACTATTGCTACAACATATATAGTCTAAAGGACCTAATAGACCTTCAGTCAGTTGAATTTTTTTTATACCAACATTATTCATAACCTCTACGGTGTTTGACACATTTACTAAAATATAGTCGTATAGTTTTATACATATATTTATTAGGAATTCAGCGAAAATGGTTCGAATAATGTTGGAGATAAACAGCAATTTTAAAGGTAAGATTCAAATTTAAAAGAAAATTTACTTGGGTTTTAAAAAAATGAATTAATTAACCCATTGGAACAATAAATAAAGTAAACCCTTGTTTACAATTCATAGTTTTTAGACTAGGAGTATTGATACCATTTACACCAGGATGCCATGCAGGCTACTTGGCGAACAAAGTGCAGTACCGTGTATCCTGGCCTCCAGGTCTAAATGGTATCAATCCTCCAAGTCTGAAAACCATGTATAGAGCAATGTCATGGGGTGGGGGGGGGGTTACGAAAGAGCCCTTCTATATCGATATTACTCAATTAACCCATAAAGAACCGGGAAAATATTGATTTAAAACGAGTTAAAGACGTCGCAGGGGATCAAAACTTCCTGATATTAACACGGTATTTAAATATTAATTATCGATTTATTTCAAAACGGGGATTGATGTATCCCTTCCAGCAATGAATAATTATAAAAGTAATCTTTTCTTTTGATGTCAACTTTTCCCATGGAGTGATTGTACAGGGGTGTATAATAAAGTACGCGTTAACTTGCGACGAGGCCTCACTAATTATTGCTCCAATGAAAAGCTGTATTAGTAATTCCGGTGCGCAGGGTATATGTTACGGGAACCCAACCCAAAACATTGAGAGAGAACTCTACATTTCCGCGGAAGTACTACATTAATAGTTGCGCAATAATGGCTTTCAACTAAATATTAACAGCCAGAATCCCTCCAGGAATCCTTAATAAGGAATCGGAACCGATGCACCCAAATTTTTATTTAAGTCATTTCGGGTCATTTATATTTTGGCAATTGGGAAAGAACCAGCAATTGAAATATTTTTCAAGATTGAAGGATTTAAAAATTAAACCATGAAACGTTACGTATAAGTGTAGGAGTTTTAAAGCGCGGTCAATTACTCGCGTGAAATAATCGAGGGAAACGATTTATCGCTAGAGTGACCATTTGTATCCAAAGGCCTTTATTATCTGGGCTTTAGAACCCGTACATTGCATGCCGTAATCGTCAATATCAATAATAACAATAGATTAAAATCCAACTCTAAAATCATCTACAATTCTGCTAAATGCCCTGTCACTATGAATTTCGCCTTGGAAACTATGTAAGTATCCATTAATTTTTAATTCAATATTATATATATCTTCCAAGTAATTACTATGTTCGGAATTAGCTTCTTGATTGCCTTAAAATTAACACTGAAAAACCCGTTTTTCAATGGAATTTTTTTTTTCTATTGAGCAAAAATATTAGAAAAAATCCTAGACTGGTTTCAGTAATAATTCCAGGTAAAAATTTCTCAAAATGACATCCCAAAAATTCCCTACGATTTCTATCTCATCTACTATTGGAAAGTTTTGGTCGAGGGGCCAGTCACTCGAGGGAATTGGTGTATTGACTGTACTGGTGGGATTGAATGAAATCCTATGACTACTTGTAACCCGTAACCGGTGTACAGTGATAAGCCCGTCGGTTGGGCGAGAGGTCAGTCACCCAGGGGACTACATCCAGTGCATCGGTGACTGTATTGAAAGCTGAAGGGGTTGCGTGTAATTTCACGAATTGCTAAAATTATTGCTCGTAACAGTGGTTAGCCCCTCGGTTTCTTTATAAGGAAAAGTCAACCATATCTTTGACACTATCTAAATTTATTCCTCTGTCCAAGCCCCGGCTTTTTTCGGCCATATTTATTACATTTCATAAAAAAAAATAAAACTAGGTTATTAAGCAGAAAAACACGCCACCATGAACTTCTTAGGTATTTTTAGGCTCTATATAGCCTGGGGATTACCTTCTAAAAATTTAAAGAAAATCAGGAAGGACCTTTAAAGAGGAGGAAACCATTCCGACAATGGACATAAGCGAAGGAAGATGTATCGTTGAATGGAGGAAATAACTATAAAATACCATTCTGACTAAATTTAGATTGTTCGATTAGAAAAAGTGTAAAAAAATAAACTGGTAGATTTTATGAACGAATAGTGTGGGGGAGTCACGTGGGAAAGCCGTCATTCAAGGGTAGGCTTTTGAGCGTGCGCTTTGAGATTTTGGCGCATTGACCCATATTACTGGACTCACTAGACGTTTATCTAAGACCCAAAATGAATGCAGTTGTCTAGGTTTCGTCTTCGTTTCTAGAAAAGGGCTAAAAGCGAGCCTAAAAGTCGTCCGATTTAGAAGAGAAATGCAGGAAGTATTTTATACCACGAGATATACAATTTTTTTAATATAAAATCTGTCAGAAAAGGAAAGGCGCTCATCCATGGAGGGGGTGTGGATAAGAGAACAAATCCTTTGAAGAAAAGCATTTCAATTCTACTCTCTCCATGGAGTTAAAGTGTTACCGCGTTTATAAATAATAACGGAGCCCCAGTTTTCATTATTGCGCCTTTTTTATGGTTAAATAAAGTCCGGATTTGTATCAAAAACTCTCGGTTTTACGAGATTTAAAATGTTTTCATTTCACGCCTAGATATTCGCTAAGCAACAAGTTTCAAGAAAATCTTTCTTAGTATAAACCGAGTACCTAAGTGCTTTCATCTATTTAAAATACTACAACCAAAAAAAAAAGTGATTAGTCTGATTAGATAAATATATACAAAAAATACTCAAAATGTGGAGATAAACAAAAAAAAAAATATAATATATAAACTCATGGGATATTTTTAACAGATCGCCTATAGAGATCCAAGGTAAGAATTCGTTTTTTTCTTCTAGAAAAACCCAAGAAATATAAAAATCTTTCAACTCTAATAATTCATCCTACCCTTAAAGTGCCATTAGTAAATAAGCTACATTCCATCGGTTCTATGGGCTATTTCAAGGGGGTCCTTTTTAATTTTACACGTAATTTTAATTACGGTAAAATTTAAGAAACGGCACCAAAACCCCTGTCCCTGTCCCTGTCCCGGACGCGTCCGCGAAACGAACGCTTACGATGAGAGAGAGAGGGAAACCGGTCGCGTCCGCGAAACGTACGCTTACGATGAGAGAGAGAGATCGCTAGCGTACGCGGTGGCGATACGAAGCTCCGCGTAGAGAGAGAACTGCCTGCCTGGTATATTAGTGAGAGGGGGAAGAGGGAGAGGGGGCATCCCGCTCGGAGAGAGAGGAAAGAAAGGTAGTTTAAATCTCGCGGGCTTTTTTGAGTGAAGGGAAACAAGATGATAATTTTCGTGCACTACTGCACTTTTTTAATTTTACACGGAATTTTATTCCGTTAAAATTTAAGAAACGGCACCATGCGCGTGATACATCAGAGATTATGCTGAATGGTTAGGTTAGGTTAGGTTAGGTTTCGTAAAATAGAGGGGACGGTTTACGGTCATAGTGATTTCTGGTTTAGGGGATCCAGGATTTGGTTTTAGATACATTATTTGATTCGTATGGTTTTGAAAAATTATACTTTAGTGGGGTGCACAATTTAGTTTCATTAATATTATTTGAAATGTGACGTTATTAGAAATTAAGGGGATACACGATTGCGTTTCAGAAATGTTTTTAGTTGTACGATTTATTGGAGATCAACTATACGGGGGGTCACGTGAGCCGTGTAAAATTACTATTAAGGCCCAGCCCTTGGGCCATCTTGTTCTTGTAGCATTGGCGAATTCATTTGAAAAATAAAGAGTAACGCGTTCATAAACACAGCGCCGTACAATGGCACCTTAACATGTATTGCCCATTCAGGATAACCCCCAAAAAAAGAAAAAAAATAAGTGGTAGAGCATCATGTTGGTATGTCACTCCGGGGTAAAGCAGAGTCAATTTGAACCAAGTCGAGAAGAAATTCACTGCTTTAGAATCCATTCTTGAAACTAGCAAGTACTAGCTAGGCCTACCCGTTCAGGTGATGGAATATTTCTTCAATACTTGGTTTATATTGACCGCGCATCGGGAAACCCCAAAACCAAAAAAAGAGGGGTGCCCGTTTGTCAACCACAAACCCCGTGCTTACTGTGACGTCTTTCTATTGTAAGGCCACGAACTTGAAAAGAAAAAAATCCATTTCCGAATCTAGAATCTCCGCCCCTCCCTCGTACGATTCTGCCTATTTAAAAAAGGTTCGGAGTTCGAAGAGGTTATCATTATCAGTTGGTTCAACATTTTCGATCTTTCCGAGCCAAGTTACCCTCTTCCACTTTTTATCGGTCTCTTACACGAGAAAGAAAGGACTTTCAAGAGCACTAGGGAATAGCGATATCCAAATTCCATTTAGTTATTATTCCGTTATAGAGTTCAATATCACTTTTAAAGTCACTGTGCTCTTATTAAGAACCAAAAATATGACAAAGAAAACAGTTGAATTTGACCCTGCCATTAATGTAAGTAGGATATTTTGAATGGTTATTGATAAGTAACGCGAGAAAGTTTCCAAAGTTCATTATTGGAAAACGGAACAACGACCTTCTCGCATAGATTACCTAGACGTTGCGAAGGTTCTTTTGTTTTCGTTCCTATAGCAACCGGTTTATTTGATCACTTTCTTTTCGGGCAAGGCGATATCTAGATAGATAGAGAACTCTCACTCTCCATGGTTTACCCGTTTAATCTTGATCTTATAGTCAAGGATTCACGATCGCTTTTATTTACTATTGGTTTCAATTTTATCGCGGTGATTAGAGTTTAACAGTATGAAATAATTCTCGGGTTAAGTTGGATCGCGGTAGACTCGAAGCCCCATGGTATTTATAATTTTACGATGTGTCTAAAAATTCTTAGGTACTTGGTTTTGTCGAGGGGTTAATTACTCCGAGTAATCGGTGAATAACACTGTACTAAAGTAATCCTTGAGTGATTAGCCCCTTGAGTTTTGCATACGCCCTTGTTTCTGGTCGGAAACGAACGTGTTTCTGGTCGGAAACGAACATATTAATTACGTAGTGGTAATGTTGTTTTGTGCCAGGCGTGTTGACGTTTGTAAACAGTCTCGCGAGCGACGAAACAAATTTTTGAACCATTATACGTCGAGGTTTAATGGTATCGTTATGTTATTCAACTTCTTCCAGGAAAGTAGCTTGATATCCAACATGCGCCTCAGACAAGGTTCAGTTACTACAGTCCTAAAGAAGTCCGCCGGAATTTCGCCTTCAATCGTTAAGGGTAAATGAATTAAATGGGTAGTTTCGTTTTAAAGGGTGTTGTAAATTTTTTGGTCATCAACTTCAGTGGGTCCTCTCAAAGAGAAAGTGAAACCAACCATTTTCGAGGAAGGCGAAGTTTCTACAACGACTAATGGCCGTACAAAAAGCAACAGTGGCTTCAGATTTAGGTTGAACGTTTTCCTGTTGGTACTTGGAGCAATTTATATCGTCCTACCATTCTGGTTTTCTTCCTGCCCTTGGATTCGTCGCCAGATCATATTTCTAAACAACATTAACATAGAATTCTTCGTGGATATGACTTCTCCCCAAAACTACGGTTTAACTTGTTCCCAGTACTTCGTCTTAGAAACGGAATATGGCGCCAAGTTGGGAGGATGGCACATTCCGCCCAGGTCCTTGGTTGAAGAGGGGGGATGCATCTCGGGTAACGTCAGCGCTACTCCGCAGGTAAGATCACGGAATTAACGTCTTTGGAAAGCGCGTAACTGACTAAAAATTTCTATAACCTATCCGAACCAGGGCTTGGATTTTTCTTTTGATCGTCCAGTTATTCTCTACTTCCACGGAACTGGTTTCAGCAGGGCTGCTTTCTTCCGACGCGAGTTTTACCGAATGATAACCAATTCAATCGACGCGTATGTCGTGGCTTTCGACTACCGAGGTTTTGGAGACTCGACCAATGAAGCCCCGAGAATTCCATCTGTCGTGGAGGACGCGGACGCCGTGTACCACTGGTTGATGAAACGGGTTCATCCTAAAAACCGCGTGGTAATTTGGGGTCACTCCCTCGGTAGCGGGGTGGCTGTCCAGTTGGCCCACAAGTACGCCGGGAAAGAGTTGTCTCCGCCCGCGGTTATCCTCGAATCAACGTTCACGAACATGGAAGACGCCGTCAAATCCTTTCCTTTCTCAGCCTTGCATCGGTTCTGGCCCTTTTTCGAAAACCTCGTGTCTAAAGTGGCCGGGTATCACGCGGACACGTACATTGCCAATGATGATAAAATGGCTTTGGCCGTGGCTTCACCCATTCTTATCCTTCATTCCGCGGACGATATGTTCCTCACCGTCGACTTGGCTCGCAAAATGTACAGACTGGGCCATCAAGCGGTAGACGAAAGTTTGGTCAACTCTCGAAAGGGTATTTCGTCGCCTAAATTGTTCCGTCCGCGCTATGTCGAATTCGAAGCTCACTTGGGATATGGCCATAAAGCTTGCACCGATCCAAGAATTCCCGAAATTTTCGCCGATTTTATGGAAGATATAAAACGACAGAACAACGAAACAGTGTTCTAGCTTCGTTTTAACTACTAGTTTTAGAGTACATAACCATGACACTCCTACCTACCCTGAACTTGTATTTATTTTTGATGAAGTTACGGTGAGAAAAAAATTACCGAAACGCGTTAGTTTTAAATATAGGTAACTAAAAATCGCGTCAGGTATAATAATAATTACGAAGTTTAATTCGTTATAATCAAACGTCATTTTTAACCAAAAATGAAATGCTTAGTCATTTCATAAAGCCATTTTTTTAGTCATTATGAACTAATTGTTAAAATATTACTTGTTAAATTGTTAACTTGATTATTTTCAATTACTCACGCAACGTGCACGCTCTAATTATTTACAAAGGCAGTTAAAAGGAGGGAAATTGTTAGCCAATGGTTGTATTCATATTGACCACCTTTTTTGAGAATAAGTCAATGTGAATCTACTTAATTGGAGTAATAATAATCCTTGTAATTTTATAAAACGATGATAAAAATGAAAAGATTTTAAAGTTCCTTTGTAAAAATAAAATTGAGCCTTAATAAAAAAACATTGAATTACTGATAATGAGTCGCACATTTAGTTCGCACCAACTTGTTTTTTCTTAACGGACACACAGATTCTATGAAACTAACATACTTCATTTTAGGCCTAAGCCATAGAGGGAGTTGAAAAACACGAGGCTGCCGCTCTGCTGCCGGTCTTTAATTCTTGGTTTCGTTTCGAGCCATTTATAATTTAACTAGTAATGGCAGAATTAAAGTCTGGCACAGATGATGGTGAAAATGGGTATGTTTGTATTTACGAATATTTATATAACCTTTCACTATTAAGATTGACTCAGAATCCTATAGAAATTTGGCAGGTACAAATTCAAAAGGGGAAGCATCTACCTCTGGGGCTGGGAAGAAGAATTGTATTTTAGTGAACTCAAGACAGGTTAATTTTCATATCAGTAATGGATTTTAATTGTGCCCACTTTTCCTCAATACACCTACAATTATATTTTAGAAGGGAAATCCGTTGCTACAAAGCATACATAATGTACCATGGGAATTTGCGGAAATAGAACCTGATTATGTTATGTGTCAAACTGTTTGTGCACTTTACCTAAGGTAGATTTGCATAATTCTATAGGGTATATAATTAAGGGGTCATAACCCCGAGGTCTACCTTGTTACAGTGTACGATACTACAATTTATATCCCCAATACATTCATGATCGTTTGAAAGCTCTTGGTAAATCCTACCAGCTAAGGATATTATTAGTACAGATTGATGTGGTAAATTATCCTAATTTAATCACAAACTCTTAATTACGTTGCTATCTTAATGACCCAAAGCTTAAGCAGCTTCCATTACGGTAAAAACAAATTAGACATAAGTTTACTAGCTTACAATCATTTCAGTCTGATCCATATCCAGCATTAAAAGACTTATCAAAAATCGCCATTTTGACTGATTGCACATTAATTTTGGCTTGGAGGTAATCTTAATTTAACTAATAACTATATATTTCCCAATAAACCTAGGCTTAACGTCAAACAAAGGATTCCGGGCTCCCGGGCCTACATGTTACCCTAAGCCTTGGCTTGTCTAAAAAACCGTTTTCTTATCTTACCTAGTTCCGAAGAAGCTGGCAAGTACTTGGAGACTTTTAAAATCTTCGAAAACAAATCCCCCGATTTAATCATGGAGAAATTAGAAGAAGACACTTATTCCAAATTGGTTGAAAGTTTAACTTCAGTAAAATCAGTTAACAAAACCGACGCGATGACACTATTATCTTCCTACAACGTGAGTACAACACTGTTAAATTATGACGCCAGCCACGTGATTGGCTAATAGGTGGCGACCTTTACATACGTTTCAGACCATGGAGAAATTATTCCAAGCATCATCGGAGGAGATGTCTTTATGTCCGGGAATGGGAACTTTAAAAGTATAATCTTAAAATTTAAATAAGCCTAATTTATCTTCAATATTATAATTAAATAACGTATTAATTTTAATTTTAATTATAGGCCAAGAGATTATATGATACAATACATCAACCCTTCCTAAAAGAACCAAAGAAATAATATTCATATTTTTGTTTGAAATAATAATAATAATATGCTTAAACTAAAATAAATTATTTTGTGATAAACAAGTCATCATTTTCCCATTTATTTATTTATTTCATTTTGTTTACAAATAATTAGTGGGACATTTTTGCGGCCAAACGTCTATCTCTTTCCTCAGCCACGGATAATTTAATACCCTTTCCTCTTGGTAGGGAAATGTAGTGTTTGTTGCCCTTTCCGATCACAAAGATGTAATTTAATCTGTAAATAATTTAAAACAATAATTAATTAATAATATTTAAACTAATTAATTAATGTAAAGTAATAGATAACAAATTTATAAGGAAATAAAATCAGAAAGACTAATCGAATATTGCTGACACACAAGTTTTCATCACAATAAAAAGGGTTCATCACTTAAGTTTCCTCTTAAAATTAATGTTAATTAATTAATTAATTTTAAATTATATTTAATATTTACCTTGTGGCAAATGTATGTTGTTGGGCATCCTTCACATGTACAATATCAAAAGAACCAGGGTGACGTTCCCGAGATGTGATGATACCAATACGTCCCAAGTTATGGCCACCAGTAACCATACAGAGATTGCCTGTAAATATAAAATTAACATATAAAATAAATACTAATTAATTAAGTCTAATTTAAAGATGATAAGACTAACTAAGTAAAGAAAAAAAAAACAATCATAATTACCGGAATCAAATTTAATAAAGTCCATAATTTTTCCAGTGGCAATGTCCAATTGAATGGTATCATTCACCTTGATTAATGGATCTGGGTACCTGATGGTACGTCCATCATGAGTGGTTAAAAATGGGATGCCTTTTGGTCCCACTTGAACCCTTTTAACCTTGCACAACTTATACTGCAAACAAAGAAATCAAACTTGACTATCAATAGAGTAATGGCACCTACTTGCCTTTGACTGTATTAAGCTCTATGGGTAGTTAACATGGACTGCCACTACTCTATACAAGTTAATAGGCTAAATAGTTAATAGACTTATAGGGTAATGGCAGCCCTCTGGCTTTGACTGTATTAAGCTGTATGGGTAAATAACATGGGAAATAAATAAAACCCTTACTTTAGCTTCTTCAGCGGTGATTCTGTGCAAAATGAATCTTCCCTTAACATCATAAAGAAGACGGAAATATTCTCCGGTCTTTTCAATGGTAACAACATCTGTTTAACAACAAAGATGGGGATGTTATAAAAGTAACTGGCACAACAAAAAAGGGGTTATAACATACCCATAAACCCAGCTGGGTAATTGGTATCCGTTCGAACCTTTCCATCAACTTTAATTAACCTCTGCATAACGATCTTTTTAACTTCAGCACCAGTTAAAGCGTACTTCAAACGGTTTCGTAGCATAATCACTAAAGGAAGTGATTCACGGAGTTTGTGGGGACCAGTGCTTGGTCGAGGAGCCTTAAATATAAGCCTAGATCTCGATGAACGTTCTTTAAAAACATATTTAAAATAATTAACTTACAAAAACTCCTCCAAGCTTGTCCAACATCCATGATTTTGGAGCATTTAAACGCTTCAAATGCTTCTTAGGTCCACGCGCCTAAAACGAGTTAAGCCTTGGTTAAGTACACGATATAAAATGATTAGAATTATACGTGAATTATAATTATTTAAAAGTTAATAATGGTCGAATTCGAGAGATAAATTAAGGTTTAATTGATTAAGAAAGATTTAAATTTAATGGTATTAATAGAAATGACGATTAAATTAGATTAAAATCATCCTTACCATTTTGTTCTGCGAATAAAAGACAGGAACATGCAAGGGACAAGCAGGCAGAAACGCAACTTTATGACGTCAGCGCCACTAGCGGATTTCGGTTAAACCATAGCCCACTTGATCACGCCCGTCCAAACGATATTTTTTACATGTTAACTCGCGAATACGGCGCGTCACATAGGTTCGGTCTAAACTTTCAAACCCGTCTGGTTTTAACATGGGCGTCTATGGGAGGGGACCAGTTTTTTCAACGTTTTTGACAATATTAGTGCATCTACTGGTTCAAATCTCTTGAATTTTTAATGAGACGTGTATTGAAAGGTTTGATATTATCCTGTAAAAATTTAAGTCTTCAGCTATAATAGTTTTTTTATAAAAAAAAAAATAAAAATCATCACATAGTAGAGAAATAAATCCTTCAATTTCTCTACTATGTGATGGTTTTTATTTTTTTATAAAAAAACTATTATAGCTGAAGACTTTAAATTTTACAAGATAATATCAAACCTTTCAATACACGTCTCATTAAAAATTCAAGAGATTTGAACCAGTAGATGCACTAATATTGTCAAAAACGTTGAAAAAACTGGTCCCCTCCCATAGACGCCCATGTTAAAACCAGACGGGTTTGAAAGTTTAGACCGAACCTATGTGACGCGCCGTATTCGCGAGTTAACATGTAAAACAAGACGGCCCAAGGGCTCGTAATAGTAGCCATATCGTACGAGTGAATAGCCCCTCTATACCCTACCCTAACGAGTGGATAACCCCTCTATACCTTACCCTAATGGGTGAATAGCGCTATCTTTTTCAATGCTTAAATGATTTACCGTGCATAAAATCAGAGTGAATAGCCCCTCGATTCCCTACTCTAAACAGTGATTAAATTATAACCGTATCAATTTACTTATGCTGTAATTCTAATATTCCGGCGAATCGAAGAACAGATAGTTTTTAGTGATAATCCCCTCGATGAGTTTACAACATAGACTTATGCCGATGCACACTTATCGCATCTCATAAATTTCTAACAAGGACTTATGCCCAGAAACTTTTGAAAGAGAAAGTTTAGTTATAGTGATTACGCATTTTAGTGATTATCCCCTCGAATTACCTTTAGCAATGCTAAAATGATCAGACGCATAACGCTCATTTAACACTATGTTAGCTCTATCTAAACCCACATTTGAATTAACCGCCAAAACGTTCCAGTCAAACATAACATAGATGACGATAGCTACCGAACGAGAACGAAACACATGAGGAGCGAGGTAGGAAACGGGGAAAATCGTTATCTATTTAATTAGCACATACATAAAGAAAAAATAAATATCAAAACCCCAAACATACAAATTCATAAGTATCCGACCCCACAGATAAAAATTCAAAAGTTTCCGACCCCACAGATTAAGAGGTACCCCACCCCACATCACCCCGACATTTTAGAGATAAGAATAAATAATAAAAAACTCGAGGTTTCTATCAAGTCTCTATGGTTGAGTGGGTAGAATCTTTGGCTACTACGCCAGCGGCCCGGGTTCGAATCCCGGGTCTGACCTGAAAAAATTTTAATTAAAATTAAATCTCTAACCGAGCCCAGTAACCCCTATGGGTGGGTTGTGGTAAACTGGTAATATAAAGTTCCTTTTAAGCTAAAATCTGACGATAACGAAGCGACAACCCCGGCCACTACTACTACTACGACGGCTCGGGTCAAACTAAGAGCCTATCGTATACTACGATATGGCTAAAAAATCGTTTGGACGGGCTTCTAAAGCGCGTGCAGCCAGCGTGCGTGATCAAGTGGGCTATGGTTAAACTAAGTACTCACGTGACCTTGTTTCTACTCTCAAAACATGGGCGGGAAATTTGAAAAAATACCGTAAATAATTAATTGTTAATAAATTAAATATAAATAACATTATCTTATTTTTCTGTCCCCTTTTATTTCTAATTGTTGGAAATTAAAATTACGGTGTACAAAAACTCAAAACCTAATAAAATAAATTAGTCAATATTTGGTGAAAATGATTTATTTTAATTGTTATTTTCTATTATAATAATTAAGAAATGACTTTTTGTACACATTTTTCTTAATTGAAAAAACAAAACGACTAATTCGCGAGTCCTTGTTCTGGCATTACTCCCTCCCCTCGTAAAGCGGCTTTGGTCATTGATTTTAAAGCTCGCTCTCTTAACTTTCTCTCCAACTCTTCCAGATTGCTTTTACCACCTAAATCCGCCTCTAAAGAAGCTGGAACCTTGAAAAATTATAATAAAAAAAGAAAAGAAAAGAAAAAGACCCAAGATTTTATGATTTGTAACTTTGATTTAATGATTGGAAGATTTTTGTTTTTAACGCTTTCAACCTACAACTTCTCTTTCGTCTCCGGATCCCTTTTTACTTTTTTTGTGTTTCTTATGTTTCTTGTGTTTCTTATGCTTTTTATGTTTCTTACGTTTCTTCTTGGAACCATCTCCTTCAGAATCCTGATTAATAATTAGATGCTTTAGATGTGTAATAAATTTTTTATCGGAATAAGAATAATATCAGGGCCCCCAGCCGAATTTCGAAAATATTTATATGAATTATAGGACTTTTTTCATGAAAATATAGGATCTTATAGGACGGTTTTCCAGAATTATAGGATTATATAGGACACAAAAATATCAACTTTCTCTTTTTTAAAGAACCAGTACTGCAAACAGGGGCCGAGTAATTAAGCTAAATGTTGATAAACATACAAGCCTCCATAGGAATAGCATTACACCCAACTTTGGAGGCTCATAACTCTGGTTCTACTAGAGATACGGGGATGTCCTTTGAGTATCTTATAGTCCTATTTGCCCCCCATCCAACAATACTAAAAAATTGGGGTCTACTACACAGGGGTTTCCAGAATTATAGGATTATATAGGACAGTAAAATATTAATTTTTCTTTTTATAAATAACAGTACTGCGAAAAAGTATTTTCCGCCTTTTTTGATCTAGCAAATGACTGCCTATTAGCTGCAAAACTCACCATGGTGGTACACACTGAATGTTTAGTTATCAGAACCATAATACACCGAGCTATTTTTAACTAGATAAGCTACAGTATTAGGGAAACCATCCCCATTTTATGATATTTTTTGGACCTGAGTATTGATGGGTTGCTTAAAATTCGCCCAAATTTTAAAATTATAGGATTTTATAGGATTTTTGCCAAAAATATAGAATTTTATAGGACAGTTTTAAAAATATAGGATTTTATAGGAATTATAGGACCTCTGGGGGCCCTGGAATAACCATCACCACCCCTTATATAAAATAGGAATTTTGAATTACATCTGACTGATGAGAGCCACCACTTCCCGGTGGTTTAATTCTCTTTTCCACCCATTCATCTTGTAATAGCAAATCTTCTGGAATTTCAAGTTTGGCTCTAATTACCACCGGTTCAGGGTCAGATTTGGTCATTTCGCGAACTTTTCCCTCCTATCATTTGAACAGAAATGAAACTTCTACCTAATTTTAATCCTAACTAACTATTTAATACTATACTTTAGGTTTAGCTATTGACGGAGACTTTGAACGTGAAATTCCTTTGTCATCAGTCTTCTTATTCTTATTAGCTCCGTCTAAATCAGATTTTGCGGATCCTGAAGATTCTGATAATGTTCTCTTTCTGCTCTTGTTAGAGGAAGAACGTTTGCTCTGTAGGTAAGTTATTGAAAAATGATCACAATTTACAAGTAGTTGAAGAGGGGGAAGTAAAAAATAGTACCTAAAGTCTAAAATAAAGAAATTTAAAACCCGGACAACAAACTAAACAAAACATATTCAAATATAACAATTACCAATATTTTTTCACCACCATCGTTGGGTTTTTCCGAATCCAAGCTCAATTTCTCTTTCTTTTTAATAGATTTTGATATTGGAGGAGGAGATGGGCTTCTGGAAACTTTCTTCTTGGATATTTTTTGAGGTGGACCAGTCTTCTTTAAGTCCTTTTGTTCAGGAGCTGAATCCTTAGAGGACGAAGAACCGGTAGATGAAGTAGAAGCTGATCTTGAAACATTAGGACTTCTGTCCTCTTTCTTAACGGGAATTCTAGGACTTAATGATTTGCGTTTCCTAGGAGGTGAAGAAGTTCTTCTAGGTGATCTTTGTCTTCTCCTATCAGGAAAAGGAGGAGAATCACCCCTCCTTTTGCCTCCACCTGGACTGACTCGTCCAGGAGGGCTTCTCATTCTTCTAGGATTGTCATTCTCCCTGATGGACTCCCTGTATCTAATTTCTAATTCCCTTTCTCTATACTTGACACCCCTTTCTCTGTCAAAACCTCTATCATCAGGACCACCTCCTCTATAATTGTCATTATTAGGACCCCATCCTTGATAGGATCTTCTCCTGTCTGGACTAAAAGATCTCCTAGGCCCACCTCCGCGATTGGTTACTGGGGACCTATAGTTTCTTCTATGAAAAGGACTTCCGCGTCTTGGGGGACTATTACCCCTTCTAGGAGGACTATTACCCCTTCTAGGGGGACTACTTCCTCCTCTTCTAGGAGGACTGGGGCGTCTGTAAAACAATAAACAGTCAATTTAATGTGTGTCTAACAGTGGTGTGCGAGTCCCGTTTTTTCGGTTTCGAGCCGAGTCCGAGTATCGAAACTAATTTCTTATCGAGTATCGAGCCGAGTCTCAAAAATACTTTCGAGTATCGAGTATTTAGATAGGTCAAATTTTGCTTCTTTCGAGTAATTATCGAGTCTGAAATATTGACTTGTCGAGTAGCAATTTTGTAAATTTCTTGAAAATAACGAAGATGTTCAATTATCTAATATCGAACTAGTTCAAAAAGATTGTTAGTGATCAATTAAACATTGAACAGGTGATTTTCAAAATAAATGATCATGAACTCATCGTCTGCTATAGTTGTAAGCCTCGGACTCGAGTATTTGTCAGAGTATTTAAAATGTTAAAAAGCTACTCGAATCTTTCTCGAGTATCTCAATGTGTTGTTAACGAGTTCTCGCACACCCCTGATGTCTAACCAATTTAAGTATTATTACCTTCTAGCTCTTGGTGAATCTCGGTCACGAGTGGCTCTAGGAGGAGGTGAAGCTGAACTTGAAGAGGATGATGATGATGAACCGGATGAAGAACGTTTTTGCCTTTCCCTATGCTGTAACAATCATAAATTAAGCAGGATTTAAAAAGGATTTAGAATTCATTTCAAATTTCACCTTAATTCTATCTTTTTTAGGTCCACTTCCAGAGGAGCCACTATTACTATCCGAATCATTAGCCTTAATATCATGAGACCGGTAATGTCTCTTGGCTTGAATTGAATCAACTTTTGGGGCTAACTCAAAAGGGGCATCTTTTCTATTATCACCCTTGTATTTCTTTCCACTTGGACCTTCACTCGAAGACCTTGAAGAAGATTCCGAAGATGACCTGCTTTTGCTTTTCTTCCTAAATTAAGATGATGTATTAAACAACTCTCTTAATTTTACAGGGCTTTTAAGTATTTACTTTAATGATCCTTTTGAATCTCTTCTCGGGCTTCTAGACAAAGTTTCCTTGACTGGTGACTGGGTGGTCCTATGATGCTGAGATCTAGGTTGCACCGGTGACTTTGATTGCCTTCTTTGACTTTGTCCAAGAGGAGATCTAGAGGTCCTACGTGGTGGTAAGGGAGAACGTGACCTCCTGGTATGTTGTGGTGAAGGTCCATGATGGGGAGCTTGGACAGGTGCTGGATTCGCAGCTGGAGGGCCATTCCCACTTGTCGGACTGGCACTTCGCGACCTGGCAACAGGATAGTAGGACTGTGGTTTTTGTTCCTCATTCAATCAGCTTTATTGGGAAACAAAATACACTGGCGAGAATGTGTCTATAACATTTCCCTCAAGGTATTTCTATCTCCCAGGGACTTTGTTTTTTCTCCCCCCCCCCTTCCATTCTTATTTGTGAGAGTGTCTTAAAACCAAGGGGTCGGACGTTTGTCAAAATCCCGTACACTTCGTTTGAAATTTGTTTAAAATCTCTCTCGAAAATCTCGAAATCTCACGTCAAAATCTAAAAATCTTAAAATCTCACGTCAAAATCTGAAAATTTTAAAATCTCACGTCAAAATCTAGAAATCCCAAAATCCCTACCTTAAAATCTGAAAATCCTGAAATCCCTACCTTAAAATCTGAAAATCCTGAAATCCCTATTTTAAAATCTGAAAATCCTGAAATCTTCACCTAAAATCCCGAAATCTCACATTAAAATCTAGAAATCCTGAAATCTTAACGTAAAATCCCGAAATCTAAAATATCAAAATCCGAAAATCTCCTCGAAATCTGAAAATCTCCTCAAAATCTGAAAATCTCCTCAAAATCTGAAAATCTCCTCAAAATCTGAAAATCTTGAAATCTGAAAATCTCCTTCAAAATCTGAAAATCTTGTTCCAAATCCCGAAATCTCCTTCAAAATCTGAAAATCTTGTTCCAAAGCCCGAAATCTCCTTCAAAATCTGAAAATCCTGAACAAAATCCCGAAATCTTCTTCAAAATCTGAAAATCCTGAACAAAATCCCAAAATCTTCTTCAAAATCTGAAAATCCTGAACAAAATCCCAAAATCTTCTTCGAAATCTGAAAATCTCCTTTAAAATCCCGAAATCTTAAAATCTTGGACTAGATTTCCAGATTTCTAAAATCAGAGTCAGAATCTCAAAATCTGGGGCAAAATCTCAAAATCTTTGTTAAAATCTTGAAATCTCAAAATCCCGTACACTAAAATTCCGAACGTCCGACCCCTCGCTTAAAACTAAAGCTTTATCTTCTCTAAGACCATAACAAGGCAAGAAAGTCATCAGGATCATTTTTAAACTTACCTATATCTTCTCTTCCTGCGAGGTGAGGGTGATTTCCTGGGTCTAGGTGAAGGTGATCTTTTTTGTCTAGGAGATGGTGATCTTCTAGCCCTGGGAGAAGGAGAGTGACGCCTCCCACCACCACTATTATGAGTTGATAATCCCCAACGTCTTCCACTACCACCACGAGACTCTTCTTTATTAGAGCTGTAAAATTTTTTAACTTAATAAGAAATTTAATCAAGATTAAAAACTTTTCAAGATTAAATTTAATACTGGTTGGATGGTGGTGGTGGTGGTTCCTTTTTACGAGGAGGGCTGGGTGATTTAGGGATTGGTGAATGTTTCATGAGCTCCTTTTCTTCAACTTTCTTCAAAGAAGCTTGAATTCTTTCCTGTTCTTCTTGACGTTTTTTTATTTCTTCTTTCTTTTGCTCCAACATGGGAGCTGGAATCCCACCAATGTTTTCTTGGGCACTTAAAAGAAGACCCCACAGTTCAGTAACAAACTCCCTAGCATTTTTCCCATTTAAAAATCCAGTAAGATTGATTTGAATCATCCTGGCATCTGGATACTAAAAAAGAATTTTTAAAAAATACACATGCAAAGTTAAAATATCAACTAAATAGAATAGAGTAGTGGCACTCCATGTTAACTACCCATAGAGCTTAATACAGTCAAAGGCAAGTAGGTGCCATTACTCTTTCTATTGTAGGTAAAGTTAATAAGTAAGGTAAGTCTTACCTTATCAGCTTCTAACTGATTAAATACAAATTCAACTAATACATCGTCGTCTATGCCAAGCATTTCGTGTAATTTGCTTGCAATCCATGGTTTAATGGTGTCAAGATTGACTTTATTAATATCCACTTTTTTAAAAACCTGATCATTGAATTTCATTGATTTGAGCAACTTTTTTTGCTTGTCGCTGAAGCGATTATCCTGCTCCGCGCTCGTACCCTTAAAATTTAAAATATAAACTAAATTTCCGTGCACAAACTGTCTTAAAAAGTATTAGTCTAGGGCTATAAACGCTTTAGAAAAAAGTGGATTGGATAATGGAGTCAGTTATTGACCAAGGCTTACAATCGAAAATTCATTAAAACGCCAGTGACTTATTACGGTATTAAATGTAAAACTTACGCGGAAAAAGCCAGCATCCGTCATTCTGAAGTATATCGGCGTTCTTTACATTTAATAATTATAATTATTTATCATCCAAACCGTCGACAATAATTTTACAGCGTAAAGATCAAAACCGCCGACAAAGCGCCGCCGAGTTGGAAACTTGGATAAGCATAAGCTTTATGCAAATTATGGATAAAAATGGCGTAAAATGCGTCACGTGACTGATATACACCAATGAACTTAGGGAAACCTATTCGCGCCATCCGGTGTTAGCGCGAAATTTACACTTAACGAAAGGGAAAAATGCGTCACGTGACTGATATACACCAATGGACTTAGGGAAACCTATTAGCGCCATCCGGCGTTAGCGCAAAATTTACACTTAACGAAAGCGAAAACCCGTAATTGAATTTATCATGATAATTAGTATTTAAATGCCTAAATTACGAGTAAATCGTAAACCGACTAAGTGGGATAGGTAAGGTGACAGTATAGTCATTAATTGTCAGTGGCATTATATATTTATTCTTTACTCATATATATATATTTGTGTTCAATGTGTGGTTACTTTATTCTAGTTATAAATTAGATTTCTCAGATGAAGACTTAGATGATCCCTCATTAGATAATAGTGTCATTGACGAATCAAACTCCAACTCTTGGTGTCCAAAGTGTGTTGCTCAAAATGAATCAGATGACACCATTCCTGATGCTGAAAGATTACCAAAAAACAAAGTCTATTGTCCAGCTCATTTGGCATCTCAATCCCAATTTCCTTGCTCAGTTCAAAACTGTTCAAGAATATTCAGATCACTATCCTGCCTAGAACGTCATAGTCTGTGGCATGAAGGAAAGAAGCCATTTAGTTGTGACAAATGCAAGGAAGGATTTTCCTCATTAATTGCTTTAAAAGAGCATCAATTAAAACATTCAAATGAGAAACCCTTGGGTTGCCCATTTTGTGACCAATTCTTCAGACATTATAGCTCCTTAATACGTCATAAGAAAACTCATTTTGGCAAATTATCCAAAGCTTTCACTTGCAACATCTGCAATAAGAATTTTACCCAAAAGAGCTACTTGAAGTCCCATACGCTTGTTCATACCCAAGAGAGGAAATATATCTGTTTGCAATGTCCCAAAAAATTCCTACATCCATCAGACTTGAAGAGACACTCTAAAATACATTTAAATAGGCCTATAAAAACACACAATTGTTCCCAATGCCCTGAAACATTTCCAGCGCTTTTAGATTTAAATAAACACTTGGAAGAGAGACACCCCCAAAATTTAAGTCTAGAAAATGAAACGCAATTAAATATTGATATTAATGACAATAAAATAATTCATCCGGTGATTATGGAAACGTTTCTACCAGAACAAAGTCCAACATTTCCAGAAAAAAATGTAGATAGTCATATAAATAAATCACCAGAAATCTCGGAAAACAACCCTTTTCAAACTAGTCACGTGACAGATTTTGATAAGGAAGAGATTTCTTTAGATTTTTTGCAAAGTCATATTGATTATGCCAAATTCCCTGACTTTAAAAGTCAAGCGTATTTTGATTGGTTATCTAGTTTTGCCAGCCTTTGTGAATATCTAATTCCTCCCATTGAAAGTACACTTATGAATAAAATTACTCAAGTTCATAAAACTTTAGTGGATCAGGTTTCGGGACCCATGGGAATAGTTCATTGTAAACATAATTTTCTTTCATTGTATAACATTGTCAATGTGCTTCAAAAAACAATTATTGATCACTTAAAATATGTTTCTCAAAATCTTCATTAGATTTAAGTTAAAAAAATAAAATTCATATTTCCCGGTGTTTTACATGTACATGCAATCTGTGAAATAAAAATTCTTTAATTTTGATGTACTTGCAAGTGCGTGCTTTATTTCTAATATGTTATATATTGCCAAACGCGTACACAATGTAGAGTATCTAAAAACCAAGTAACTTTACACTTACGTGGTTTTTACTCTCAATCATAATATGGCTTAGGGTATGGAAATGTGATAGGTTCGGGGAATGGTAATGTGAATGGTTCTGGATATGGTAATGTGACTGGTTCTGGATATGGTTCCGGACGTGGCTTTGGCTCGGGTTCCGGACGAGGCTCTGGCTCGGGTTCAGGACGAGGCTTTGGCTCGGGTTCCGGACGAGGCTTTGGCTCGGGTTCCGGACGAGGCTCTGGCTCGGGTTCAGGACGAGGCTTTGGCTCGGGTTCAGGACGAGGTTTTGGCTCAGGTTCGGGGCACGGTTGTGGCTTTGGTTCTGGTTCTGGCTGTGGCTTTGGTTCCGGTTCCGGTTCGGGTTGTGGCTTTGGTTCGGGTTCGGGTTGTGGCTTTGGTTCGGGTTCGGGTTGTGGCTTTGGTTCGGGTTCGGGTTGTGGCTTTGGTTCGGGTTCAGGTTGTGGCTTTGGTTCGGGTTCCGGTTCAGGTTGTGGCTTTGGTTCAGGTCGATTGTCGGCGTATCTTTGCCTCGCAAACTCTTTCAAGTACTCTATAGAGGTATCACATTTGGCCAATCGAGAGGAGCATACTTGGTTTCTTTGGTAAGTATCTCCAAGAATGAAAGCGTAGCTCAGGTCATCCGTCTCCTTCAGTATAACCTCTGGCTTTTCGAGGCTGAAATTATGTCAATGACCAAACGTTTAGGTTGACTACCGGGTCTTAATGTACCAATTGTTACCAGTCTACCTATAGTACTGGAAGACTTGCTCGCCAAAACTATCAAATTTATGATAATTGGCACCAACGTTGCAAATCAAGAACGCAGTGCATATTCTCCCGTACTTGTTGATAACTGCATTGACTACGTCGTTGATTCTAACGTCCACATCCCTTCGGTAACGGCCACCTTGAGTTTCAATGTTAAAATCTTAAGATATTTCTTAAGACAGAAAAAGATCTCACCCCAAGGATGATCCCTCCAGTACGGTGGTCTAGGTCTAGGTCTAGGTCCAGGTCTAGGCCCATAGTAGGGTGGATACGGTCTATGCCAAGGTCGGCTTCGATCACCGTCATATTGCCGAGCTTGTCGTTCATGATGGGCAACGAATCCAACCTGAGAAGAGGCAAGGTGGATCACAAACGCAAGGAAGAGTAGGGACAATATATGCTTCATCGTGACATTAGATTTTTGAAAATGAATGGTCCCGAGATTCGTGGCTTTTATACACAAGAGGGTTTATCAAGGTGAAGCTGATAAATAAGAAAATAACTGGCTTTAGACTCCAAAACGTTTTAGGGTCGCTTACCCCTAAAGGATTAAAAACAATTTTAAGTTGCCTTATAAGTTGTTTTGATAAAACCTTAACCCGTTGTATAGTCACGGAGCAAAGTGTCAATTTTGCAATCCCATGGTGCTTCAGAGTTCTTCAAAACGCAAATACGATTAATGATAACAAAACTTAAACGATAAACGTATTTAAGGCGACGTTGGGAAGGGAAAATTAAAACGGCCGAGATGAAGTCACTTTTATTTCTCGGGGTTAATCTCATCTTGTGCGTCCTTATTCTAGGCGCTACTGAGGATCAAGAGGACACCGAAGACGCAGCCCAAACGACAGAAACGGAAGGACAGGATCGTCACTACCCTGGGCACTTTCCTGGTCATGGTGGTCATCATGGAGGACATCATGGAGGACATTATCCACCCTACGTACCACCATATGACCCTCCCTACGTACCACCATATGACCCTCCCTATGTACCGCCTTATGTGCCTCCCTACAGGCCACCTTATGTACCACCATACCAGCAGCCATATGGTTAATTTACTATTAGATTAGCTTTTCTTCTGTCAGTACCAGAGATGTGTTTTTCACAATCAATTCGGTTCTAGGGAGATGGAAGAGACAAGACGGACCACATGAAGGTCATAAACACAATGTTCTCATTGAAGACGTCCTGGGTGATTTGAGGCAAAGAATAGGAGTCGATTGCACGTCAGTTTTAGTTTGCAACAGTGTCACCAAACCACGATATTACGAACACTTTGGAGAACAAGTCCTTGAATATTTTGGGTACGTACCTGATTTCTTTGGAAACATTGATCATTTAAATCTAAAATATTATCTTCTTGTATTTCCAGAGGTTCAGCCCCAGTTAACCCAGTTTTTGATATTTTCACTTCTGCTTATAACCTGGGCAAGAGCCTAAGTGGCAGCACTCAATGTCGTCGCAATTTGGGTACATGTGGAAGAACCAACTTAGAATTGAAGGAACTGGCCGATAAATATTACGATTAGCAATGGCATTATTGACGTCACAACAAAATGCCACGTATTAATGAAATTTAAAAACTTTTGAATGTGTACGAACATAGAAATTAAATTAAAATGAAGCATTCGATTAAGAATCAGAGAATAAATTAAGTTTAATGTTTTTGCAATCATAAATCTTACAAATTTTCCTTTGAAATAAACATTTTAATATTATTATCATGAAATATTTTTCCGGAAATTATTCTTCATCGCATTGGCTTAATAATATATTATCCGACATGACCACGTGGTATAAAATTATGACCGTATCCTCCTCCGTGACGACCATATTTTCTTGCGTAATGACGTCTGTGATGCCTAAACAATGGATGTCCGAACTGTCCAATGGCCAACGGAACCGACATGAGGCAGATGAGAGCGACAATTAAAAAGATGATGCTTCGTTTCATAATGATAATAACTTTATTTCATAGACTTTATAGAAAGGCTAGTATGGGCTTGACGGCTCAAGTTACAATGAAGAGTTCAATATGATTGTTGTAGCCTTTTTATAGTTCATAACAAGAACCCATTTAAGACCCGAGAACGTTGTACTAGTTCCAGTTCCCTCATACATCAAGCCAAATTGGCACTGGAAACGTACGAGGACACGGAGAATGAAAATTCATACGCTCTCGGTTCTTATATGTGTTATTGTTTGTAGTAGAACCACTTGACAACCGTAAACACTGCAAGTTTTTTTCAAGGGTTGTAATTCATTTGAGATTTGAGACAAAATTTTCCAAGACGTCGCTTTTTATTGAATTAAGATAAGCACAAAGATACCACTATTTGAATTTAAGTGGTGGTTCAGAAAATTTAAAACAAGTGTATTACTTAATGAGGTTTATATAAATCAAGGGACAAACATCAAATTATCAAAAAATATTGTTATAAGTTCGTATTCCCGTTTAATCCTTCTTCATACGATTTGGTTTTGAATCCTGGAGATTAATGCCATCGTCCTTTAAATCAAATAAAATCCATTAGATTGACTATAATAATCCTAAAAGGATAGAAGTATATATCCTTTTGGTTCATCTATATCATCACCTCCTCCACCGCCACCTCCGTAAGGTCTGTATCCGCCACCTCCGCCATATGGCCGATATCTACCACCTCCACCACCTCCTCCGTACGGCCTATACCCTCCTCCTCCTCCATGATGTCGGTATCCACCCTGGGCAACGACAAGTGGAGTAGCGATGAGACCCAAGAGTAGAATAAGCAACAGGACTCGATTCATGATGGTTTCGTAAATAGTAACTGTGTTCTTCCTGGCTTCGGTTAGAGGTGACTCGAGACAACTGGTGATCGAAGCTCGAATGATGTCTTGGGTTTGGTTTAGGGTTCTTTTATACTTAAACCGTTCACACTATTTCTAACCATCCACTTGAAATTATCACTTTGATTTCATATAAGTGGTCCATCATGCCACCAAGATTTCTTACGCATTTCCGAGGATTTCACAAGACACCCAATGTGAAGTTTAAAGAAAAACAGCTATGGATTCGATGAACCCATGCTGAAACATCGTTCGATAGTGATATCAACACTCAATCTGAATGAGTGGTGTATAATCTGTTTTCCAAAACTTTGAAGAGCCCAAGACGTATTTTCTTTTTTACTACTAACGAAAATGATAGGTTATGCTTAAGCCTTAAATGAGATTTTAATAATTTAAATTTCAGTCTGGATGCCCGTGTTTACGTTATAAATGGAGCCTATCCAAATATTCACTTTGAATTAAAATATCCAGAGAAACAGACCGTAAACTGTCTCGATATCTTTAGCATAAACAAAGGATTATTCTTTAACCTCCAAGAACTGAGTAACTACCGTCTTATGAAAGTAAAAACCTCGTTAAAAACTTAACCGCGCGTTTCATATTTAAATAATTCATTGTGCTTTTGTTTAAGAATCCCCATTCCATGACTCCAAATAAGAATGGCTTTATCCTTCACGTAAATAATTTATAACAGAAAAAAAACTAACAGTTCCTTGTTTTAAGACTCTAAGACTGAAGACGTCTCGAGCTAAATTACACGACTTAATTGTCTAGGAAAAAATATTACACCTACGTGAAAATATGAGTGTATTTTTACGTACAAAAGAAATAAACAAAATTTATTATTTATGAAAAAAATAACAAGACACTTTTGGCTTTACATTATTGACACTAAAAACGGGGCCAAGCCTTAAGAGATTTTCCACGCGTAAACCCCAGCAAAAATCTAACAAAAAAAAGACTGAAGTTCTATAAGAACCTAAGACTGCGTATAATTAAAATTGAATAAAATATGAACTTTCGCCCGATTTGAGTATATAGCATAGAAAAGAAAAAATTAAGAAAAATAAATAAGAAACCTCTCTCGAGGCTGTCAGCCTCCCCTCCAGGTTAAGAAAATAGGTCTCCGGGCGCCTTTTTTGCTTCCCAGGTCGTGACCTTTATTAGAGTCAACATCTTTAGCGAATCTCCCTCCATCCTGAGAAGTCTGCCTCTTAAGATCCCTCCCATCATCTTGCGTATACCTATCCTATACTTTTCAGGAATTAGAAGGACCATGCTGCAAACCCCCGACAGCGAATTGATGGAGAGAGAGAAAGAGAGAAACGTTTTTCTTCTTTCTCTACCTGGCCTAAATCTTTCGATTTAAAAACACTTGGATAACCAAATATACAAGCTGCCATATTCCGGGAGACCAAGATAGCTTGTAATTTTTTTAATGAAATACAATGAATTAAATAGTCAAAGTTCAATCAGCAGAATGTGCCAAATTATGTTTCGTAGGTTTTGCAATGGATGTAATGTAAAGGACTTAGCAAAATCTAAGAGATTTATAAGATATTAAATTTATAATCCAGAAAATATAAAATGTTACGGCCCATTAGTTTCAAAGAAGCGAGCGTATAAATATATATTTTAGTGATGTATTGTGTAATGTAGCGATACGCCTCGCAATGAATTTTGATATACGATATACGCAAATATAGCAATAATTTCCTTTTATGACCAATAATCCAAACACTCTCTCAGAAAGGGAAGAATTCGAAAATAAAATAATTTAAATATATTTACGAATACGATAATGGTCTATTTTAAACTGTATTAATGAAATTGTAATTTACAAGTAAACGGCGCTACAAATAAGGATAAAATGGCAATTACGGCGTGAAGAAATAATACCCCCCTATTTAAAACCGGAATTTAAACACGCAAACAATTCAACCATTTCGTTATTTAACTTTCGGGAAGTCTAAAAATATAACTCGGAGATAGTTTTTTTTTCTCTTTCTCGGACACATTTTGGCCTTTTAAATTACTATTTGATAAATACGAACGAAAATAAGCTATGGCCGATGCCGTGGAGCAGGAAACACTTAAGTAAAAGTGATTTTTTTAAAATTCATTTTACCAGGAACCCCCCTGCAAAACACTTCAACCATTGCCACTGAGATTTCCACCACTTCTATATAGCCTCTTATCAAATACAAAATAAAAAATGTTTTTAAATTATTTTTAAATGTAGGCTTTCAAATATAGAATAAAAAATAAAATTTGTATTCGATTTATAAAACATTTCATTTCATTATAGAATTATTTTGCAATAAATTTCTCTTGAGTAAATTCCCTAACGGAACTTTTAAATATTTCTGTTTGAAATTTGAATATTAAAACATGATCATAGTTTTTCATGTATTTTCTTAAGTTTCACTGTAAAATTTTCAAAACATTCCATTTCTTCAAAGCTCTTAGTTGGCCAAAATTCGACTAAATTTCTTTCGACCGAGGGGTCAGTTACTCAGTTTAATAGGTACTTGTGACTGTACTCTGCCATAGAAAATACTGAATTGAAACCGTAATGGTTGTACGATGAATATAAGAGTGATTATACCCTCGGTTTACGAACTAAGAAAACTCCAAGTTACCATCGTATATCCATCCCTGAACACATTCTTAAATTATTTCAAGTTTAAAAAACACGTAATGAGAACATTTTGACAAATTCCATTAATGGTTTCTTGTTTTTCTTTTCTCTCTCTCTCTCATTTCATTAAAATAAAACAAAACTTCATTGTTTTTCCTGCGAAATGATTCTATAATTGTCTTAGGGGTTTATTTTTTTTTTTAAGAAGAGAACTTGTAGTGGGAGGTTTAAGAAAGAAAGAAAAAAAAACCGTTTTCTTTGCTTAGAAACATAATGGGATGCGCTGATGAGATGGAGGAGAAAATGATGATAAGTACAACAGCCTGAAGTACAAAAAAATAATAACAATAATAAAAGAAAAACCATATTTTTTGCGACCCGTTTTCTTTCAAAATGAAATTGTTTATATAATTATTAAATGGGCGTTTATTTTTTAGGTTTTTTTTAAATATTTTCTTTTCTTTTGGCCCTATCTCCTGCATCGAGAAAAAAAAGTGTCAATTCGTTCATAATATTCTAGGGCGAAGAGGTCGAGTTCGGATTATAAACTATCTGACTATAGGAATTCTACCAAGCACCCAGCTTAACCTTGTCATAATTTCGTTCCTATGGATAAAGCTGTTTGGAAGATAAATATCTATGGGAAAAGCTGTTTGGAAGAGAAATTTCCATGGGAAAAGCTGTTTGGAAGAGAAATTTCAATGGGAAAAGCTGTTTAGGAAGAGATACTTCAATGGGAAAAACTGTTTTGGAAGAGATATTTCAATGGAAAAAGCTGTTTAGAAGAGAAATTTCAATGGAAAAGTAGCTTTAGAAATACAAACTAACGAAAAAAATATCACCTTACCACTTATCTCCCCTTTCACTCTCCCTTCAATGACGAACGAAAATTTTTATACTGTCAAAGGCGGTAATGTGGCACTACTACTACTACTACTACTACTACTACAGGGCAGCTGAAACTAATATTTTCGTCATACGAGATGGTTAAAAACCCAATTGATACATCCATAACTCGCGCTTCTCGTATATATATTTATATAAACAACAATATTCTTTCTCAAGTCTGCAATTATACTACATACATACGAAACGAGTAAATAATAGATAGCTTAGGGCATCACGGGCATTAATAGCTATACCTAAAAACAACAGCTTCAAACTAAATAAATAATTCAACAAACAAATTAAGTATAAAAGAGGGGTAGCGCATCGAGAAACGCCAACAAGAAAAAAACTGGATCGTGAAGAAGACGGTGCACACTCACGCATACAGTAGAATGTATTAACGGGGTTGATTATATAAATATATTTTAAAAACGTTTGTAGTGAAAGAAATAGGGGTGTTTGAACCGCTACTAAGTCAGGCCAACACACTTATACTTAAAATTAAATCGTTTTCTTTCCAAGAAAGAAAAGATGAAAAAGATGTTACGAGACTAGAATGAAGATTACTATTTTCTTTTTCTTACCCTTCTCAAGGTTTTAACCTTTGACCCTAATATTTTTCTGGGAGCAACTCCTCCCAAACCACTACGGACTAAAAATTCCTGGGTGCCCGAACTAAAAATAACAAAATAAGAAAAAACTGTGCCATTCGACGCTTCTCCACATCTGGCTGGGCGTTTATTAGTTTAGTTCAGTTTAGAAAGGTCACGACACTGGAGCATATTTTGCATAAACCAGAATGCCAACACTTCTTAAATGGTTTTCTAAACTGGATACAATTTAATTAAAGCTCAAATTAGTTTATAAATTAACGCCTTGTGGCTGCCTTTAACTTTACTGGCTCTAAATTGATGAACATAAACTGGTATCCGGACTCTCTTTTTTAAAAGAAGTGTTGCTAATGAAAAAAAAAAAAATAGAAAACCCGTCATCCGCTTGTCTAAAAAAATATAGCATCACCAAAATTGCACAGACCCTTTTGAAAAAAGGGCGAATTCTGGCTGGTCCACATTTAGGCCTAGGCGAGATGGGGATCAAATGTTTAGCGTAGGAGCTTATAACGGATGTCGTAACGCAGCCTCTTACACGATGAGAGAGACGCAAAATTCTATAACATTTAAGGCGGTGAAGATATTTTTAATCTGGTATTTGGATAAGCCGGGCAATGAATTCTTTATATATACCGTTAACTCCCAAAAGTTTTAGGATCGGGTCCTTTAGGGTCTTAACGAAATTGCCATTTTTAGTTGTTTACGGCATATAACCAGGAAATTTAGAAAAAGGTTTATTTTTAGGAGGAATGTTTTTTTCTTCGTTTGATTTTCATATTCTGGTCAAACCTGTTCGATTTATTCAGTCAGCGAAGAAACAGATAAAAAATAATATATATTGTTCGTTTGTGATAATTACGTGAAAAAATGCAAGCTATACATACATTTTTATGTACGGGATAAGGAAAAATATGTATTTTGAATTTTTGTGAAATTATTACTCGTATTACCAGACGAAGACAGCGTAATATAAATTTCAATTGTGTTTCTAATTTCTACACAAAGAGGGGACGGGATTAATTAAATTCGTTATTAGTAATTATTTTGTTACATATTATTGTTGTTAAGCAATAATAAGCCAGCCGTTGAATTTTTAAACAAATTTACACATTCGAAATTTAAAATTATTGTACTAAATTAGGACAAAATACTTTTAGAGCCCCAATTTTGGGAAAATAAATTTTGTTATCAATACCTCGTAAACTAAATTTTTCATAAATTGAAAAAAAAAAAAATAAATAAACCGCTTGTGTTGAGAAAGGACTTAACAAAACTATATGACGTTCGAGAGACAAGAAAAAAAAAATGTTTTGAACCAGTTTACAACTAAATTTTCACATTTTTTCCACAAGAAAAAGAAAATAAACATAAAAATTAGTTAAAAGCTGTCATGAAAAGACTCAAAGATGCAGAGCGTGAATTGCATTCGAATGATTTCTCTCTCGTGCTATGTACCTAGACCCTAAATTGTTATTTTTTACCTAAAAAAACACACTTTTTCGTCTCATATATACAGACATAAATACGGTTAAGAGGAAGAGTTCGTAACATTTTTTTTTATATCTGGAAATTCCTAAAAGTGTCACTATCTTTATCGGAATAAATGATTAAAGTCTGACGAATCTAGATAAGAAGGATACAAACAAATTAAATACAAATAAAAACAAGATAGGGAAGTCTATAAGACTGTGGAAATAAAATTTGTTTACTGTTTACTCCTTTAGAGACAACAAATCATTCCTCGAATCTTTAAACTTAAATTGACAATAGAAATTTGACCAAATATATATAGTAGGAAAAGAGATCAGATAGACATGGAGGAAATCATTACACTAAACTGCATGGAGGTCGATGAAACTGGAAATTGAAAATTACACATAGGCCTATGTTTCACTATGCAAATTGGTCTTATAATTAGTAGAAGAATCGATAAAAATTTTCCTTATCACCCTCAATTTAATTTCACCAGTTTTTATCACTTATCATCTAATACGTAATTACAGATAATTCAAAGATAACTATACTTATGAAATCAAAAATATCTCGCTTAATTCTAAGTATATAAATCTTAAAACAATCCAATTGTGAAAATTAATTACATGATAGCAAATCCTTTCCCATCTTCCTTTTGATTAAATGTTAAAAAAAAGCTTAAATCCAAATCTAGACGGAATTAATATAGTTCTATCCTTAGACCTATTGAAAGAAAATCGCTCTTTCAAAAAAGGAGAATGTTTACGTGAAATTTCTATTCATTTAAAGCTGGGAGCGCTTTTTCAAATAATATATTTTCTTAATTTAGAATTCCAAAGAAGAAGAAGAAAAAAAATATTAATCTAATGTAAGTTCCAGTCGAAAAGAAACGCGGAAGAACTTTCACCGGTCGAGAAAATATTATTACACAATTTCCCTTTCATTTAATTCTGGTTAAAATTCCTCGGCCTACCCCTACCCCTCCCCCACCTTTAAAAAAATTAAAAATTGTTTTTCCAGTGCGAGGGTAAGTAAATTTTACATCATGGGCGTGTCATTTAACTATCAGGAAAGAATCACACATTAACTATATCGGTTACCGCAAAATATCCTTGAGCTACGGAAAGAATCGATTCGAGAAATCGATCAATGATTGTTTACGATTAATATTTCCTAATTTAATTTTAAAATACATTTCTTACGACGTAATTATCTTAATTACAGTTAATAAAGAAAGATTAAGGACTTAATGGGTTATACCAGGGCTTAACTCATCTTGGTTTACGTGGGATCCAAACAAACTGAGCTTCCTTATCAAAAATTATGGAGTATATTATATTGGGCAACTAAACTCTCCTATAACATGTTGAAATATCGTTGAGACAACACAAACTCCCTAAGGGGCCCGTCCCAGCATCTAAACATTACGACTGGATGAGTAAAACGGGTCAGAACAATAAGCGATACGCTGCTAAAACTAGTATCATTAAAATTTATATAGAATGGGGGAGATGAAATTTTCATACACCTCTTAAACTAGAATTAAATAAATTACAAAATACTTCGGATTGAAAACAATACGCAGAATGTTTATGATAAGTCTGCCATAAATTGAAAGGAGGGTTCATAAGGTCAATAGAAAGTGTCGAAGAACAACATTCATGTTTTAGGTGGTCCATCAATGTTTGGGATCCCATGTTTGACCCTAGGAACACACCTCTTCATTTTATGGCAGACTTATTAGAATCGCCTTGTACATAAACTTCTTGAATTTATTTTTAGCGCAGTTGTACCCTAATCTGTTATTATTTATTTTCATTATTTACGCCATGGTGTAAAAAAGATTAACGGAAGACCTTACTAAGTTTTCTAGAAACGAAAGAGATTATGAAGAGATGAGAAATGTTTTCTTCACGATTTCTTGGCATATTCGAGTGAGATACGGTTGTTTCTTTCTTTTTTGGTTTACGCGCAAAAACAAAGGCAACAACATCGTATATAATCATTTCGGATTATTATATAGGTCCGGAGAGAGACAGAGACAGAGAGAAAGAGAGGAGGTCAGTATCCTTTCAAAATGAAAAAGGTTCAGAAATAAGGTCAAATTTTTTCTTTTTTCTTTTACCCAAATTAAACCGTGATCTTGAAATAAGAATTCTAGATTAAATGCACCAACACAATCGAAGTAAGAAATACAAAGATCACCCATATATGCCAAGCAATTAACGTATTTATTTATTTATTTATTTAAGGAAGATGACGTCACTCTAATGGAAGATATCTTGACCGTTCCCAAATTGCTAGAATATGTTTTAAATTCTAATTTATTCAATTACGGTCATCTCTTTCGCGAATTCATCCCCCTCCTAAAAATATACAAATATATTAATAGATACTATTAAAATAAATTTTATTTAAACGTCGTGATGACTTTCACAATCGTCTTTTTTTTTCTGTTTCTTTACATCGCAACATGCCGCGAAGTAACAAATACTTTTTCTTCTAAGAATAGATATTCGAGAAACTAACTAAGAACACATACTCAACAACGCATGCTAGGCACGTTACCAGGGCAATATTACAACAATACTCCCCTATATAGCAATCACTCGTGGAAAATATACAATGCCCCCTCCCCCAAGCTTTTCCCCCCTCTATACGTGAAATTTTCCAACAACCAACAAACTCCCGCATTTTTTTAAACAGACCCCATTTAAATTTACTAATATAACAAGAGAAATAACACGCTAAAGGTGATAAACCAATCATCTGCAGGTTCCTTTTTTGGCCTAGAAAAAGCTGGGCTTTTACATAATCTTAATACGGGGGTGCCTGTGTTTATGTGAGAATAAATAGGGAGAATGCGGTGCCAATGTAAATAAAAATGCAGATTATTCATTAATAAGTAAATATCGCTGTACTTTGAAAGTTTTTTTCAATGTTCAACATTGGAAGTGCAATAAGAACCTGATGATATATCACAATTAAAAATTAAAATCAAATCAAATTGATAACCGTTCCAAAAAAATCTGTAATTATTAAAACAAAATTGACACTCGATTGGTGATAAAATTTATACGCTTATTATGAAATTCCAATTTCACATCGATCATTTAACAAATGTTAATAAAAGTTAAGGCTTAACTCAAGAGTGGGCGATCAAAATAATTTACATTTTCATTTTGGACCCAGATTTTTAGAGAATATGGTCCTCGCTATCTTTCTGTCACAAAGAAAAGATGGTTTCCCCGGGAGTTCCTGATGGAATCAACCAGCACCATCTTCCACAGGAAAGCCCAAAAACAAGGCGATATTTTTCTAGATTCCAACCGAAAATAATTCTTCATAAGTACGTACACCTTTCCTCCCACCGCCCACCCCCAACCTCAATAAGACAAAAAAAAATTCTTAATCCGCTTGCTCCTCTCTTCTCTCTTTCTCTCTCTCTCTCCGAAATCACAGATTCCCCCCTGTATCTCCGGGGATGGTCCATCCTCCCCCTTCTCTCCGGCCCGTTGATTGTCCCCCCTCTTTTTCCCGCTTCGCCAAGTTAGTTTTTGCCACCCCCAAATAAAAAGGAGGACATGTGGAGGTCCTATGAAGACCGCTTCGAACCAATTCGAAAAGACAGAAAGGCAGCAACCTGCCGACGAGTAACTACTTAACACGAAATAACTAATATATATACCCAACGCGCATTGTGTTTGGATCATTAACAATCCAAGGAATACCGATTGTACAACGTACCACCACTAAAGAGTTTTGTCTAACCAGGTAAGTTGATAATACCTCTTTTTCTATTTCTCTCTCTCTCTCACCTCTAAACACAAGTTGTATTTAATCGTTCCCAATGGAATTTTATGGTGTTTATTACTATGTGTTGTACGAAAAACATTGGATATGCATATTGCGTGTCGCGTATGTAATGTATAAGACTGTTCGCTAAAAACCTTATCGGAATGAGTTCAGAGTTGCTTAGCTGTTTTTATCGCAAATATTCCAGTGGCCCCTTTGATATAAGATGATATCGTATGATGGCACCCCTTGTTATTTACGGATAGAGACTGATGAAGCTAAACGTGGGTTCTGCCAATGTGATATAATCATTACTCGACCCCCCCCGTCCACTTTTATCGAACGAAGTAAAGTGCCTCTTTCAATGAAGGACATTGAAACTCGTTTTTATTACAGAATGTATTTTGCATAAAATTGAAAAAACCCTCGTATCTCCTATTCTCCTTGCTATACCTAATCCAAGCTACCGCGCGGGTAATGGCACCAGACTCATTTAGGCGTGGAATTTAAAACAGTGTAAGGCAGAATACTGCCAGTTCTTGGAACGTTTAAAAATGCAAGTGTTAAGGTCAAATCTTTCAACAGAATCATAACCTTAAAATTATATTTAAATATACCTACTTTGTGTTTTTAAGAATTTTACATAAACCTTGCCAGTTATCCTTAAGAAAACCTGTTTATTTTGATTTTATGCTGAGATAACTTATTTAGGTAGGTGTTTAACGTTTTTGGACTGTAATGGTTAAATATTATACTGTATAAATAGTGGGAATAATTCGAAGGAAACTATATTTCAAACCAGGATAAAAGGTTTAAAATAAAAAAGAATAAAGAAAACCATTAGATATGTTGAAATTTAAAAAACCCTAAAATATGCAAGTACAATTTTAGAAAAAAAAATGTTTATATATATATTTAAAAAGGATCCATTGTTTTTACGAAGATAAAAAAACATCTTTATAAATGGTTAAAAGGAAGAAGAGAGGCCAAATTTGACCCAAATAAACTAAGGTACCCCGAGTTAATGTTAGATATAAGTAGAGACAAGTTTTTTGCCTCTTTCTATACGAGTATTACTATACAATCACCTTTTCCCGCCTTTCCTTAGCCAAAAAAAAGGTTGGCGCCAGTATATCGAAAAATAGGTCCTTCGCTCCACCCCCTCAAATTTCTCCCCCATTACATTATATTATGCAGAACTTACTGGAGATGAGCAGCCCCTAGGGGCATATATATAGGGGATCCCCCTCCCTTAGCCGTTCTCCCAAATCACAATGTTTTACAGAAACAAGTCTATAATTCATCCCGGCACTTCCGGGTCTCCACGTGCTCCACTCTTTTTCAAATAAAAATCCGCGCAAAACGAGAATTACCAGAAATAAAAACTGGTATTTAATAAGGGTATTTTTATATCGGTACCACCGTAGTAGTTTACTACCGTTAACTTTCACTTACAATTAATTTTTTTTCTTAGACCCACTGTGCCATATTCTTATATTTGATCCCCATTTTTGGTACAAGCCGCGGGTTATATCGACGATCTAGAATTCTAGATAAATATAACGTAAATTGACAATTTAAATTTGGATTAAATCGGCCATGAACTGTTAAGTATCATTAAATTTAATTTACCAGATGTATTGACCATTAAGCGGTGATCACGTCGTGCAAAATTTGGGTTTAACCTTTTCCCACTTTGTTGAATTCATTTAATTAAACAAAAATAAAAAATAATTAAATTAAAATTATCAAAACTCTCTTTCAAGAGATGAAATAATAATTAATAGTAATTATTTTTAGCTTTCTAGTGTACTTAAAAATAAATCGTTTTCATCAGTACTTAATTTTTAATTGGGAAGTGTAATGAGAAATTAGAAATTAATGAATATTTGATCAAGCGTGATGTTTATTAGTCGTATCAAAAATTTCGTATTTCTTTCATCTTCTTTTTTACGTAATATTTATTTGGGAGAATGGGAGCGTTAAGGATGGTCCAATATCGGGATAAGATTAAGATGGGCGCGAGAGAAACGCGTATAATGGTTAAAAAAAACGCCCGCTTTTGTTAACTATATTTTTTTCTTGTATTTTGGATTCGTTTCAGTGGATAGTTTTCCTTCTTCCCGCTTCTAGGTAAAGTAAAAAAAAACAGAAGAGAGAAAGAAAGATTCGTCCCTTCAAAAGACAAAAACGTTTCACAATGAGGAACCTAAGATCCCTCTGTTGCGCCGTACTTCTACTGACGTTGGGTAAATAACAATATCACATTTATTACATATCCTGTCAAGCGTAACTTTAACATTAATACTTAACTTGAACCTTAAGCCTAAATTATTACGGGATTAAAATCGAAATAATTTACCCAAATGATTCAGCTAATAAGAAATCAATTGAAATCAATAGAATTGAACAATATCTCCACGCTTGCTACCAAGTACTGGCAGTGGTACTAAAAACAAATGATTACTTATGAAAGATACCAACAAATAAAGGCAGTAAATAGACAGCCGAATGTAGTTTAGTCGCCATTTTCCAAGATGGCCGCTGATAAAAATAGCCTCTCTAGTACTTGCCAACTAGATTCGGCGTCATAGGTCAAGAAGAGGTTTTCATAGATATAGTAATCAGTCAATGACCGAGTGGATTAATCGCCCCTAGAATCACAGACTTGGGTTTATTAGTTTAATTAATTTACCCTAATTAAAATCCCGTAACTGAAAGCTAAGCCTAGCTTATCTGATTAACAATGGCCGATTTTAGAAGCAAATAACGTCTAAAAATCCTCCCATTGTTTTCAAAAATTAAAGGCCACCCAGAGATTTTGTAGATTAAACCAACAAATACCTATAATAATAAACTAGAAAATTAGGGCAAAGCGGCGTCGAGCTTTGAATTTTAAAATAAAAATTAAATTCAATTGTTATTCAACAACCATAAAGCAGCACGGTCTAATGAATTTTTACATAATCTAAAAAAAAATGAGAAGCGAGATATCCCGTAGATATTTTTTATCCTGACTCAAGTAATGAGGAAAAAAATATCCAATAATTATTCCCCTTGAAAATTAATTCGGAAAACATTCAATATAAAATCACCCACGGTAAATTTTTCTAACATAACTTACTAATCAAAATAAAAACAAAAGCTATTTTTACTTTAAATAAATTTTAGCCTTCAAGATATATGGTATTATATTTATATAAAATAAAAACAAGTTGGTTTTCCCTTCAAAAAAACAATGTTTTTCCTCTTACATTAAAAAAAAACTCGGGTCCAAAATGTCTGACCCAAATTTATGTATTTCTAAAATTAAGGCCAATATATATCTATAAATATAAGAATATAATACCGATTCTTTTTCTTTATTTTTTATATTTCATTTTAAACGTTGAAAAACAGAGCCTAAGGTAATTTCCCACCATCACCCAAACTCGTACCTTTAATATTAAAAACATTTCTTCTTTAATATATATTTTTCTAATTAGAATTTGGCGTGCGTGATATTAATACTAAAATAAAATTAGTTGTAACTTAAACTGGTTTAGCTTAATTTAGAAAAAGAAACAGAAAAAGTTACCCCAACCTAGTTAAATGTCTCTTTTTTTTTAATCAAAATTATTGCGTAATTAACTCCGTCCGGAATTACGTAATTCTTAATCAGTTCTAGCCTAAGGATTATTTAAGCAATTTTTCCCTAATTTTTGCAGTTATTCGAAGGACCAGGTTCCTATATGTACCCGGAAGTTAACTATATATCCGCTACGTTTATCTTCTTTTTACCTAGGTTAAATATTTTTAAAGATAAATGTTTTGAATTTCCAAAAAAAAAGAAAAATTATTTTTTTAAAGTGATTGTGACTAGATTATAAAAATGTCGTAACCTTAAAAATGTGTCAAAGTTTGAGATAACGGTCATGGGTCGTAGGTATCGATATCTTTTGATCTCAATATTATTTAAATTAGAATTAAATTAATTATTAAACGTATAAGGCGTCAGAAAGGGATTTAAATTGAAATATTCAATTGTTGGAGTTAGTTCTTTATTTAATTTAGAGGGCGTATAAATCGTGTCACTATCACTTTAAAAATACATACCTACATTCAAAATGTCCCAGATATTTTATTTTAAAATGGGTATTATTTTTATTTTATCATAATCTATCGTGCGAGTTAAGAATAGCTGACAAAAATCCCCGTTATTATATCTATGCAGCTGCATTTAGAATAGGAAGCTTAAATTCCACTTCCTCGTTTAAGTCAGGAAGGTCCAAAAATAGTCTCTTTCTCTTTATAAAGGTCCGATATAGAATTACGAAAAAAAAAAATTTTTTTTTCATAATCTCCCTGCACAAGTCCGTTTTTCCTCCCAGCCTTATTGGCTGGCTATATAGACGATATTACGCTTGACTGGGTATTTTGAAATTGAATATATTTAAATGTATTCTAAATTTAAAATCTTTTAAACAGGTTCGGCGTACGCCGAAAAAAGTGACGAAGCCGGAATGGTAAGTTAAAGACACGCAATCTTATACCAAAAATAAGTTAATAAAACCCCGATCAAAACTCGTATTTAACGCAAAGATATACTAAAAGATTCAACTAATTTGAATATAAAAAAGGGTTTGTCCTTGGCGAGGGTTAGCGGAAGAAACGTTTACTTCCACGGACAAACACTATTACCTAAATAAGAATGCTTTTAAATGCTAAAAATCGTCGGAAACAAAAAGCTTTTAAAAATGAATTAAAGTTTAAAATAAATAAAATACCTCCTAAAAAAATGAAATTATTTTTTTTTTTAAATTTCTAAGAACCTAACCTAAAATTAAGCAATCAAATTGAAACCGAAAAATCACTAAGGCGTAAAGAGGAAAGTCACTAAGCTAAAATAAAGGACCCGTTCCCCTTCTCTCTTTTTGAAATAAATAAAAAAAAAATAGTAACAAAATTAACGCCTTTGTAACGAAAGACAAAAAAAATGCCCATAAAAATCTTTCCTTTTAAATTTCCAGTTAAATAACCAATCGGGTCATTTCTATCGAGATGTTTTTCCTTCGCTTACATAATATAAATAAATTTAAATACCCTCGTATTAATACGTAATAAACAATTGTTTTTAACTACTAAACTTCAAGGAAAATGATATTATAACGCGTTAAAAGACCCTTGGGTCAAAAATCTTTCGAGGAATAACGAAAAACAAATCGAGGCAATAGAAAGAACTATTTCATGTGGAAAAACAACGATAGAAATGATGGGGGTAAAGGAGAGGGTGCTAGAAGGGGAGTTAGTCATCGTATCAAACAAATTCTTACGTAGCTGAGGTTGTTGAACCAGTTCTAAGATCCTTCTCTCTACGCTACAAAGCGAGGGAAAAATAAAAAGGTTTTCTGGGGCTTCAAATTTATTTTTTTTATTCTTGGCTAGTGTATTTCGCATCGATGAATATTCTTTAGTGAACCACTAACCCAGACCTGATTTCATTCCCCGTGTTTTAATACGCCTTACATTATTATTATGTAAGCTCGACAAACGCCTAGCTGATAAAAGGATGCTACGAAAAATCTTTCCCTCTTCTTCTTCAACTTATTTACTATATAGGCCTTGTCGTGTTCTTTTTATAGGCGCTAATTTTACTAAACTAAATACTTGAAATATTTTCAAACGTTTCAAAAGAAAAAAAATGTGCCCTTGTTTATTTTTTAAAAATGTTTTTGATAGAAATATTCCAACAAATCAATCTATAATTTATGAATTAGACCAAAAGGCTTAGGAATGGAAATAATGCCTCCAAAGAGGATGAAACTCGGTATATTTAAAGGGTTAAAGAAATCAAGGCTAGGTTAAATAACAAATTGGAATGGGGCAGTCTCAGCAAGGGTCCATAACCCCCTTTTTTCGTTTCTTTTTGTTAATTGAACTACCCTACGCTTAACACTCGCAAAAGGATAAAAACAATAAAATAAAATATAAAAAAAAGAAACCCAAAAGAATGGTGGTGGTATCTATCTAGCCTCCTTTCGCTCTCCTTCTCTCTCCTATCTAGCTTTAATTGACTTAAGATCGTTTGCTACAGATAAAGAGCGAATCTCTTTTCTTCTCGAAATGGGACGTGTTAATTATGAGGCTGGGCTTTTTAGTGGGAGAAGATTTGCTAACGTTTTTTTTCCTTTCTCTCTTTTTTTTTTATTTTGGCTTTTGGGAACTAGGCAAGCTTGAAAGGGAAATAACTGCTAGAAATTATATATTTGTACAATGGGAATGGCTGGAGGTATATTTTTCTCTTATTGTCTATATTTGTGTTTAGGGAGCGCGTTAAGGTCGCGAGGTTTTTGATCCTTATTAACGAAAGAAAAGGGGGAAGGTGCTTATGATTATAGGTTAAATAACCTTTAACGAATTGAGGTTTTCTCTACGGGTGACTTTCCTCGTTAAACTTTGGTTCATAAATTTTAATTTTGGGTAAATTCTTCACGGTACTTTTTGGTTATGTTATTTTTTCACGGTTAAAAAAAGCATTTTGTTTCCGAGGTGAAGAGTTCCCGAAAATCAGGCATTCCGTCCACCTTTGTTCCCGATCCGCAGGGTTCCGGTTATATGTTAGCCTTCCCTATGGACGAGTCTGGTATCGTTGCCGCCGAGTCCGCTCCCCAAGTCGCCCAAGTTGTTTTACCAGAAGGCGCCGCCGAAGCCATCGTGGAAGAAGCTAAAAAGGAGGGTGTCATCCCAGCTGACGCCACTCCCGTTAGCACCCAAGCCACTGAGGAGAAAAAGGAGGAAGTTCCTTCGACTCAGGCACCATCTACTCCAAAGCCAACAACTACCACAACCAAAGCTCCCTACAAGCCTCCTAGTGAAGCCGACAGACGTCGCAAGATCGAAGAGATGAGGAAGATCTTGGGTCTCCCCCCGACCGGAACCAAGCCCAAGTACGTTCCTCCGGAAAAACCAAAATCCATCTTGCCCACCCTTCTCTTGAAGGCCGCCCTCCCCAAGTTGCACAACACTCATTCCCGATTAGCCGAGATGTTGCCCATCCCCTTGTCGCTCATGAGGAGATCCGATTCCGGAAGCGATTCCCAAGGAGCGGGACCACGTATCGCTGTCCTCTCCAACATCCTACAAACTGCTTCGGCTTTTATGAGGAGGGCAATTTTGGAAGACGAAGCCGATGTACAAAACGTCCGAGGAGGCAAGAGAAACCCCAAGTCAAAGAACTCAATAAAGGATGAAATGATGATGTTGTTAGATGATGATAAATTAAAGAACATACTATCGGGAGACAAGGATGACGACGATGACGATGATGACCTTCCATTCCTCCCATTCCCTCGTCCATTCCCAGTACCATTCAGACTACCATTTGGTCGCGGAGGTTCCCCACCACAAATGCCTTTTGGACTACCTCGTCACCCCAGCATGGGACCAATGGGACCACATAGAATGCCACCTATGATTCAATCCAGGTCTTTCCCCAGGATCCCAATGCACCCAAGTCAATACCCACCGAGGCCCGTACCTTTCCATCAACCCATGATGATGCCTCAACCTTTCCACTTCCAATCTCAACACCCAATGCACGCTCAATCCGGCCCAGTTTTCGCGCCATACCATCAACCCCAACAACAAATCCTTTTGGTGATTCCACAAAGGGCTCCTCAACCACCACCACAACACGTTCAATTCGTTCCTCAACACTACCCGGTGCCGATGGCTCACCCTAGCATGCACTACGACCAAATGCAAGCTGCCAGTCATCACGTTCCTAGCCCAGTTCAACCAGTTCTCGTCATGTTGCACCCAATGGCCGTTCCACAACACATGTACCGACCCCAAGTACAATTCAGACAACCTCCCAGCATGGAATACCGACACGCTCCCAGCATGGAATACCGTCATGCCCCCAACATGGAGTACAGAAACGCTCCTGATGATGAAATCGACGAGAGAGAATTGGGAAACGATTCTAACGAAGGACCTCAAGAATCACCTCGTTTCGTCATGTTGGTCGATAACTCCGTAGGGCCAAGTCCCCGTGGTATGCCTCAATTCCCCCAACCGCGGGCAAATCAAGCCCAAATCATTTCTCCCCTGCGCAAGATGCAAATCATCCGGGAAATCATCATGGCTAGACAATCGGCGCCTTCGGGTCCTCGATCCCCTATCATGGCCTCTCATAGTCAAGGAAATTCCATCTTCCCCTTCCACCCACCAGTCCCCAGGTTGGTCCCCAAGATGATGGCCGAACTAAGACAGAAGACCGGAGAACGATTGGCTGCTTCCATGCTCAGACCAATCTTTCTTCCAGCTGGTTTGTAGATAATTGAACTTTTAAAAGATTCCTTCGCGCTACAACATCAGACGAAAATGCTGATAAAAGATGAAGAGAAGAACGTGATTTTTTAAAAAATGAATATTTTCTGTCCCTGGTCCTTAAGTGTTTCGTGTATCAAACTTTTCTTTAAAAAAACAAATCGAGATGTAAGTTGGTTTCTTGACGGTCAAAATTTAAATTCTCTCGCCCATTTCACCACAAGTGTTTTATATAAATATCAGTTTTCCCACCTTAACAATTTGATTTGTCACTATAGCAAACTGTAATCTCGAGAAAAAAAAAGAAAATGAAGTCTTCCGTCGGTGTCTGAAAAATTGTGGTTGTCTTACTATCCTATTTTTGTACAGTATTTCCGCGTTAATTTTTTTATATAAATATATGGAGTTTAGTTTTTACGAAAAATAAAAAAACAAAACTAAATAAACAACAATCGCGATCTCTCGAATACGTTCAATAAAAATCTATTTTTTACAAAAAAAATGTTGACCACGTTTTCTTAGGTAGTTTGGGATATAAAGGGGGAAAATGTACGGTATAAATAAGAACAACTTGGTTCCAATACACCAGAAACTCTTGGCAAGCGCAGGGCCATTACCTGAATCAAAAAACTCGATAACGATAAATATAAAAAGCCCGCTAAAGGATAAAGGAACCCAGTATTAACAATTCAGGCGGTAGAAAATGGGGTTGAGATTATCCGGTTTTTCCACCACGAAGAAAAATAACATCCCATTTAGAGACAAGCTCATAGATTGTTCCCTTTAGTCTTAAAGGGTTAAGTTCTCACTATTCTTTCAAAAGATACGGTTCCATAAAGGTGAAAGTACCTAAAAGTCAATCTTATGCTTGCATCTATTAATTTAGTATTGTATAAAATTTTCAAGATGATATATTGTACTTGGGTAGCTCTCCTGTTGGACTATTGTTGCTAAAGGTAAGTGTTCTACATAGTTTTTGGAGTAAGAGAAGGAAAGCCGATGGTCGCATCAAAGGTACACAATGTACGAAACAGATGCCCTAGAAGGCATGATACAACGCGAACTTGACTATCTACATCACGCTCTGAAATATCCCTCTTAAACCCAAATCATACCAAAAAAAAAAATAAAAAGAAAAAGATAAAGAATTCAAATTTGCAGAAATCGTCGTAAAACATTAATTCCCATTTTTTTTCCACCCACACTCGAGTGCTCCTTATAAAAGTGTAACTGGCCACATCATCTCTTATCCTTTTTCTTTTCTCTTCGGCTTCAACAAAAAGCAAAGAGTAAGAGAGAGAGAGAAAGAGAGAGAGAGAGAGAAAGAGAGAGAGAGAGAGAAAGAGAGAGAGAGAGATTTCGACGACAGATGGACTTGTTAAAAAATGGAGAGAGAATTCCGGAGTTGGTTTTAGATATCGCCAAATATCTTAAAGAAAACCGAGGGAGGAGAAAGAGGGTAGGTATATTCTACGATGATAGTGGGATGCCAAGTTTTATACAAATCGTCCCCAATGAAAAAGCGAGTTTCGTAAGGGACCCATAATGCATCACTTGTCTCTGGCCAAACCATTTATTTCGCTCTCGCGGAGTTCAAAAACGAGATAAAAAAGAGCTCGACTTAGAAACGAAAAAAAAAAGAAGAAAAAAGGCAGAGCGTAGTGGTTTTCCAAGCCTAGACTCCATTATCTCTCAAAGACTAAAAAAAATATAGCCCGGTCTATCTTAATGCTATGTTAGGGACTTACCCCGTCTCCTACACTCTCCGCTCCTTGGGCGACGAATATACACTTCGTTAAAGATTGTCTTCTCTTCCCTCTTCTCACATGCACATGCACCACGGTGAAGAATATTCTGCATAAATAGATGCCTCCGTCAGCGACGTTAAGGGCATTCATTTCTCGCGAGTCACATACTCCTAGACTCTCCCTCAGCTTCTTTCGGACATTTTTTCTTCGTTCACCGAAGTTTTAGACTTTAAATTTAAGGCTGTGCCTGGCCAATGGAAAGATAAGCTCCAAACGGTGCAGTCCTGAAAAAAAAAAAGTAAAAAAAAAGAAAGATTTCGTTAGGCCCAGTTGAACGGAAGCTATGCAAAAATGTAGATAAGTTAGGTCAAGGCCTACTATAGCTTTAAGCACTGTGCAAAAAAAATCCCTTTATTGCTACTTTGAATTATCCATAATTACTCATTTAGATAATAGTTGATGCAGTTGAAATAAATTAAAAACTTTTTCAATATTTCTAACTGTAGGCCTATATCACAGTTTTATTTTATAAGTCATACCGACTTCTTCCATTTGCATGCAGACAAAATAAGCCACAGTGTAGTAAAATTTAGGCTTACTAGACACACATTTTTCTTCATTGACCTTTTTAACGAAAATTAAAGGCCTAATTCCAATGGGGTTATTTCTTGGAAGCGTACCACCACCACCACCCTTAATAATACAAGTTCATTTTATGTAAGGCTAGTTAATCAATACTGCTACGTTACTAAAGCGAACTTATTTACATAGTAACTTCGTTTAGCTGCAAAACGGATACAAGTCGCCCACTTTACTTAGAGAGGATACACTTTATCCATATTAATTTTCTGCCCGTAATCTAATCTCGTTACATGTATGGATAGTAAAATAAAAAACTAAGCTAAAAGATAGACCGGCCAACGTTATTACTATTTCCATCGCTTTCATTAATGCTCCGCTCTTCCAGGCTTACGTAACAAAGCGAGTTTCCGCTTAGTAAAAGAAAGAAAAAAAAAGGAAGCAAGTTCACGGTTGCTAAGCAGATAAGTATCAAAGCAGGCGTTACCTAACTGAGGTAAAAAGAATACCGAGTCTACGCCGGACCCTAATGCGTTTTTGATATTATTCCAAAAACAAAGATAAATTCAGGAGAATAATAAAAAAAAAATTCTATATATAGTTCATCCCAATTTAGGATTGCAACGAGAATAATCGTTTAATAACGTTATTTGTACACTCGAATGTGGTATTTTAAGTATGAGATGGAAGCTACGCAAATACAGACTTAGAATGACCCTTTTCCACTGAAACTTTGACCTTTTATACGATAGAAATTTACACCTTTTCAAGAATATTGAAAGATAGATCCATACGTAGTTTAATTTAAAAAGATCATTTCATTATATTTTAAAATTATTTCGTGGGGTTTTTTTGTGTGTGAATTTTTCTCACCGCCTAACTCGAGTAATAACCTGACCCATTTGCAAATAAGTCATGGCAGAAACGGCACCCCACGTTGATTATCAAAGACCTCTAACACTGTAAAAGGCCGATACCCGCCATGCATGGCCTTCTCACAGTTTATTATTTACAAGACAGTAATATACGAGCGTCATCTTAAAAAACGCAAAACTGTAGCGCAAGAAGCGGGATGGAGAGAGAAAAACATAGATGGCGGCGAAATTTTTGGGGTACAAATGAAGATTAACGACAACGGCATTATTAGGGCGGAAAATTTCTCGTTATTAAAATTTCTTTGGCGCGCGACTGACTTTCGTGCCCTTCCCCAAAAATTGACGTTAAAACTACTTTCTCATTTTCTCTTTATTCTTTATTAATTACGGCCAAGAGATTTCTAGAAACTCAAAGAGTTCAAAAAAGGACGTACGAACTAAGCGCCAAGAAGGGAGTATTATACAACAGCCTTTTTCTTCAAAACAAAAAGGACAAAATTTGAATTAAGAAATAGTATCGTTTCCACTCGGAAAAACTAATAGGATGGGACTTTCCAATTTTAATTGCTTTATACTTAATTTATGCGTAGAAAAACTCTCTTAAAAACCCCATACATGTATGAACTGGAAGAACCATTTTGGGCGGGAATCTCATCTTAGCTCGCTTAAAACTCTGCGGTTTATGGAAAACTCATCAAACAAAAGGGGAAAAATTAAAACGAAAATTCAAAATGGAAATACTTTCGGCCGCGGGAGTTTCCCAGAAGTATGTTTTTTTGAAATCATCGTTTACAATTATTCTTCACAGCTCTTCCTTCCTCGCCAATTAATTCCGGAATTCAATTAGTACGGAGAAATTTCTGATAACTTCTCACTAATTCATTTCAGAGTGTATAGGTATAAAATTTTTACGAGAGACTCAATCGCGTGTATTTCTAAGCCTGAACAGTTTCGGAAAGTGTTTGAAAATTTCCCAAGTTCAGAAAGCCGAAATTATTAAAATGAAAATGTACAAAAGGCTTGGCCTAACGCGATGTCGGAGGAGGGAGGGGCGAAACGGGGGGATGGAAAAGGTTCGTGAAAAGAAAAGAATGAGAAGTTTTGCCGGGAAATAAAGCTAGAAGAGAGAGAGAGAGAGAGAGAGAGAGAGAGAGAGAGAGAGAGAGAGAGAGAGAGAGAGAGAGAGAGAGAGAGAGAGAGAGAGAGAGAGAGAGAGAGAGAGAGAGAGAGAGAGAGAGAGAGAGAGAGAGAGAGCAAGCGAGAGAGAGAAAGAGCGAGCGAGAGAGAAGATGAACGAGCAGAAGCGAACGAACGCAAAAGGTTTGGCGGACCGGAAAACTCTTGATAGCCCGGGTTTCTGGAATGGTCTTAAAAGACGGACAATGAAGCCAGAAGATAAAACTAAGGAGGTGAATGGAGGATGAAGGAAGAAAGAGAAGGAGGTAGCCATCCTGGGATTTCTTAGTCTAACAATACCCACTGAACTATGGCTAAATTATTACGTTGAAGCGTTTAGTAAGGGATGGGCACTACCGTATTTATATATCCAGCTAGAGAGCGATCGTATTCCACGGATAGTTGCTTCTTCCCGGCGTCCAACGTCTCCCTATAAATGTTTCTCGAGACGAGACGACTCCGATTTCCACCGGGGGAATGTCACGTTCGAGGAAAACCCGGGAATGAAGGTAAATCCCGAAAGGATCTAACATGATACTTACCATTTCGGTCTTTCGTTTCATTCCCGAATTCAACGAGTACAAATTAAGAGTCAATAGCCTCTTTCGCTTAACTCTCGAGCGAACGAACGAATGAAAAGCCTAGAGGACCACGCGAGTTTGGATAAGCGTAGAAGTCCAGGGCAAAGTGGGTGGCCGCGGAATCTAATAAGGGTACAAGGCGTCCGGCAGTTAAGATTGGGAGGTCACAGAGTTCTAGTTTGTGGGTGGGTACGGTTCCGTAATCCGAGTTATTACGCATAATTTTCAAATATTCCCTCGTTATCTCTGTCGGGAACCTCGTCTATCGTCGTTTTCTCTTTGCGCTACCGTATACGACAAAATTGGCTTTCCCAACCGAGAAATAAAATTTCCATTTAAAGGGTGCTTTAATTTTACGAGTTGCTCCTTTAATATGTTTGAACAAATTTTTATCCTTGGAATTTCATCTCTCTCTTTTTTTACTTTTAATTTATGGTTGGTAAGGACTCGACTCATTTTCTAAATATTATTCATTTAAGTACAAGGAGATATGCAAATTTTATATTTCACTTAGGTAGACTTCGTTAAGATGATAATAAAGCTAATATAAACCAATATAACTCTAATTTAAATACGCCTAAGTACCTAAAGTAATTCCATAGAGGAATAAGATGTCTTCTAACTTAAAGAATTAAAGTTTTGAACAGGTAAAATTTAAATATTTATTAACTTATTTAAATAATAAAGAAGGTAGGAAAACATTTATTTACCTCTAAGAAATGTTCATATAACGATCCTACATTCAGGGGCAAAAATTCCCATACATTTCCTACAAGCCCCTGTAGAAATGTTGCACCCGCAACACACGCGTGTTCACGGAAAAGCAACCATTTAGGCGCAATACAATTCCCGCCATTTATTTTTCAATAAGAGCCTGTAGAAATATTCCACCCACGGAAGCCCACGGATAAAACAACCCGCCAAAAACTATTATACACTACCTCATTAAATTAGAAACGCGATAAATTACGCTTGGAATAATAAAACAAAAATTATACATGCTAATAACGATAATCATTTAAAGTTTACACGATCAAGAGAGGATATTGTCTAAGGAAAAGATACGGGCCGTCTACTCCGGTTAAACGTATAAAGTATATTCTTGGAGGAATGATTAATAAACCGTTCTCTTAACGAGTAAATAAATTTTGTTTTATACTGTACCGGGTAAGACAGAAAAGAAAAGAGTAGGATTAAAAATTGGCCTAATTATGTAAAGTCGCGCCCATTTTCCATTAACCAAGGAGTAATCTATTAAACTGGATGGGAAATTTTGAGAAGAAAAAAAAATATAATAATAATAATTAAAGCTATCTTCTGAGGGGTCCGACATTCCATAAAAAAGGTGTACGTAATATCTTACCTCTTGTCATTGTTTTGATTTGTGAATTTTTAATATTTCGTTGCCACATTCACTTGAATTCCGATTTAATGTCTTATATTTCACACGAAATTCGGTTAATTTTCGCACTCCTCTGATCTTCCCATCACAATAATACTTTCGTTGGAACTAGCTTAGATGGCGCCAAGCGACCATAAACTGAAGGAAGAAGAGACCATTTTGGCTCTATAAGGAATTGCCCAATTTTATCGCGTGTTACGTATACCAAAAGGAGTAAATTGAGAAAAAAAAGGCATTGGGCTCATACCATACATGTACCAGAACGGAAAAGAGTTTTTCACTAAACGCTCTAGAATGAGAATCGTGTTTCAGATCCTTAATAACACCGCGTGACAAAACAATTCATTAATCAAAGTAATTCAAGGGAAAAATTGACAAGCATATCATACGTGTTATTCCACTACGGTCTGAAAAAGCGTGACAATACACACACACCAATAACTTATCGCGTTATAATCAAATTTAGTCGGGAGAAAATAGGTGAAGAAATTTCTCATTCTGGGTTACGATTAGATTTAGTTTCAACACGAATTTGCTCCACAGTTAACGTAACTTAAAGGCTTCGGATAGGCACGAATTCATTGCAAACTCAAACTGAAACTAACCAAGGCAGAGGTCAGTCAATATCACTCGGACCACGCGCGTCTGAGACGTGCTTCTTTGAAAAAAAGTCGAGGCGACGGAATACAAAAAAGAAAAAGCAAAACAAAACCGAACAGAACAGAACTACGGTTAAACCAAAGAACCATAATAGGGTGTAGCCTAACCCTTGACCTTTGACCTCCCCCCCCCCCTTCGCTCAATTCCCGTACCATTATTATTGTCCGAAAAAATCTATGTTACGAAGTATAACATCAGAAATCAAAAAATACACCTTTTTTTCATTAAAGGCAACGTTACCAGGCAACACCCGATTTTTTTTTTATTTTTGCACTATCGTAAAAAAAAAAAAAGAACCAAGTCAAGCCAAGAGAGCAAGCAGAGAAGGGAAGAAAGAAATGGTTGCCTTTGATCCGCCCTGTCCTCGTTGCATTGTGTTTTTTTCTTGGGCAGAAGCTAAATAAAGGTCGTGCAGGATAGTCCATAGTAGTAGAGAAAAGGGTATAGGGGAACCCTTATATATAAAAGAGTGAACGAAATCCAATCGCAGTAAATGCATCCTAATCGCTTTTATCCTCTTTTTTTTGTTCATTTTCTTCTTCGCTATAGAATCTCCACCCAGGGGGTGCCCATGTATCTATCTATACCCCGTTATCTATCCACGAGTTAATTTCATTCTCCCTTGAATAGGGAACGCTCATGAAAGTATAATGAATAATTCCAGGGCCTCATGTTGGAATATAACATTTTAATGAATTTTCTTGAGATAATTGTTTAAATTCTACCTCATAATGATATAATAATAAAAAAATGCTCTCATAATGTAAGGTTTTATCCCAGATTATAATGGTTAGGTAACTCTCTCCTAAATTGCTTTACAACTTAATCCATTAGTTAAACTAACAAATTAACAACTGTAATTTAGAAGTAATTTTTGTTTTATGGTATGAAATACATTTCGTATACAGGGTGTTTGTGAAAAGTCCATCAATAATGAAAGGGCGTATTTACTGGGCCATTTTGAGTCGAAAATGTTCTATGACATTTTGCCGTCCGAGCCACGGTTTTCGAGTTATGATTTGAATATTTTAGGGATGACCCATTCATTAAATTAGCGCTGTCTTAAAATTTCTTAATTAAATTTAAGGGGGCATCCGTAAATTACTCCAATCATAACTTGAAAACAGTGGCCCGGACGGAAAAATGCCATTGAACATTTTCGACTCAAAATGGCCCAATAAACACGCCCTTTCATTATTGATGGACCTTTCAGAAACACCCTGTATAATAAACCATACGATTCACTAATAAAACTTTTTTAAGTACTTTAAACGCCCATTTTCATTTCATATTCTAACCTAAGCTCCAGAAACGTAAGGAAAAATACCAACTGTCTAGCATTGCGGAAAGGGTAATTAAAATAACAAGTTTCCAACGCAGTCTCTCTCACTCGGCAATTTAAATAAATACGGGACACGAAAAAGTCGTCAAATTAATAAGGTTAAAGAGGAGGAAAAGCCATTTGGATATATGTGGAAGAAAAAATTAGGGGTTTTCCAGCTTCCAAGTAATGTAAAACAAGAAAGGGTTGGGTAGGGCCTAACCCAACCAGGAGTAAATGCAAGCCTACAAAAGGAAGGAGATGACGAGGTAAAAATTTGAAACATCTAACTACCAAAGTAAGTTTTTTTTCCTATTTCGTAGTTCCGGAAGTGAGTCCCCCCCTATTCTGGGAGTCATTACAAGCTGTTCTACATAACGATCCGCTACGATTTTGCGAGTCAACTTAATATAAAAATTTTGTCCCTCTACTGGGAGACAAGCGGGAGTAGACATTGGATTCCGTATCTATATACTGAATACCGCTCCCCAGCAAGAATGATTTCAATCATTCCATGAAAATTGGGACAAAGTTCGCCTTCGTTTAAAACACATTCAAACCCTATGTTCCATAAGTTTGTCACTGGTTACTGAGAGCTTGTCATGAAGTGACGTAGGTCATAGATTCGAGGTAAAGCGACGCCTGGTGAGGCCCTGTCAAAGGCTTAGTACAGACTAAATAGGAAGATGGACTGCAAAACCAAGTGTAGTCAATTCTCGCGTCGTTCTCCCTCGAACTAGCTCTCAGTAAGTCTCTAACATTACGATACATAGGTCATACTTGTGGAACATATCTTATAAACTTTTGCTGAGATGGACAAGATTTAATTCAAATCAAATTTTTGTGTATCTGAAACTGCAATACGATTTTTGACCTACAGTTAAATATTTCTGGGTGAATTTAATACACTCTTGGGTGCAGTTTCTACAACACGGAATGAATCTCCCAACTCTCTTCGGCATGCACGCATTCGGAGGAGTCAAGTTCGGAGAAGAGGGGTGTGAGGTTTTCGTAGAACGAAGGCAACGAGGCGACCCCATCCCTGATCTAAAGGTCTCCTTACAGTCCCTGAGGACGCATTAGCACCAACCAACGCTATTTTACGGTAGAATAGGAAGAGGGACATATACGTCTTGCCGCGTAACTTTGTCTTTCACCAGAGCTGCCACGCAATTTTCCTCCATCACTATAGGATCCATATAGGAATCTAAGCCTAACTCGGATGATACCCAGAGAGAAATTTAGTATATAATTTACCATGAGAATCGACCACAGTCAATGGTGAATCGAATGAGGGTGAAGAGTATGATCTACGCCTCTTAGTAAAGTAAACCCTCGACTTTAAAAAAGGTAAACCATGGGGCAAAAATCAGGTAAAGCCCTAACACCAAGGCTAAGATCACGCAATCATGTTTGTTCAATTTGTTGCTAGAGATAACCTATGAAACACACTGAGGCAAATACAAAGGGAAAATAGGGTGGTAACGAATACACGGAATGGCATTATTATCAAAAGACAAAAGTCTCATCTTTATGAGAAGGAAACGAGTGTAAAGGAAGACCTCTTCGTTCGACCAACTTCCCAACACGTAGATTAGTCTTGGTGGTAGGAAACCACTCAGCCAGGCGTAAATGTACAAACAATGTAAAAGTACGGATTACTATAGTAGGTCTCCTTCGCTTTATAATAATTAGTAAAGGAGATCTCGGGGCTTAGAGAGATTAAGGAATCCGCCAACATACGGTTTCCCTCGTTTCAATTTTCGTAGGGTTTTCTCGCCTTAGTCTCTCTATTGTGACGAGGTATCTAGTGAATAGAAAGAGGTTTAGGTGACAACGGCACGAAACCCTCGATCTGGAAATGCAACCGATATTGACACTCACGCCCGTGCGCGCTTTCTATGTCTTTTAGATATTTCACCCTTACTTCCCTCTCCAAAAGAGAGACAGAGAGAGAGGGGGAGAAAGAGTCAATAGAAATAGGCCTAACCTAACTAGGAAGGAGTTATCCGCGTAAAAGGGAGAATTCCATTCGTGTTCCTTTTCAAAATTGATGAGGATGGGAAGGGAGTTTCCCGCGAAAATTATCAATTCATCCTTGATTTATTCATGTTTGAAATGAACTCACGGTGTTAAAATATTAATCCAAATGAATTTCCAACAAATATACGAATTCATAAGCGAGGAAGAGATATGAAAAGCAAAAGAGGGAAGAAATTCATACATAAATCAACAAATTGAAATTAGGTATACTGACGGGAAAGATGGGTTAACTCTTCAATGGTCAGAGAGGTTTTGTACGCATAGTTTTACATCCGTTTGTCACCTTCATCAACAAATTCGTATCAAAATTTATCACCGTGATCATTTCAATCTAATTCAACTGGTAAGCTTATACGGCAAAGCCTAAAATCTCGGAGGAATCAATGTCTAAGAGATATTTAATCACCAACAAATCAAGTTTTGATATTCGATCCAGGAAATGGGAAACTGCATGCTTGAGGAACGGGCGAGGGATCCGCTTGCTCAAAATGAGATGGAGGTAGGCATAGCCTTAGACTAGCGGTCGTTTCCAATGATTCGAGCTAAATATACGGAATAGATATAAATCATCACTCGCTCTAAAGCAGCTGTAACCCGCGCTGAAGATTGGGTATAATGATACCATTCTCGGGGATATCTTAGAAATCCGTTTACAAACGACAAGTTCACGCGAATTGAGCGGAACTGAACTCGACTCCATCCTAAAGAGATCGTCTAGAGCAAAAGGGGGTGACGTGATTGGAAATGAAACCCATATGAGAAGGAAGAAAGAGAGAAACGACGACGACATTCTAACTCTTAGCGTTGGCTCTCTCTTTCTCTCTCTCTCTCTCAACTCTAAGAGGACGGTCATTAAGACGCGGACAATGAAGTATACTACCAATTTATTTGAGTGGACCTAAACGATGCCCGATAGAAAATGGTATCCCAATCGGCCATAAGGGAGGGGTCAACCCTTTCATATACGTTATATTAGGAACACAGGGTTCGAGAGCACGCGCGTTAAATCGCGTGTAGATGACAGTTACGAGAGAGCGAGCGAGGCTCAACGTACAGTTATTCTCGGGTCTTGACCACGCCCCTTTCGCGTTACGTATACGGTATACCCCGTAGATATATTCAATTAGAGTTATACCCCCTGACCGTACGTTATAACGGAATTATACAAATGACCAGTTAATGTTCCAACGATCTCTCTCCCCTTTTCACGGACGCTTTAGGTTTCGGAATATTTCCCCTCTCGGACAAATTAGATATTAAGGAATTATTACTATTATTAAATTTGGGAATTTCAGGTTCCGGGAACATTAATAACCACCGAGATTCCGATTATATAAACCAAGGGATAAACCTTATTCGATTCGAATGCTTTGTGCAAAACGGGAATTTAACCGCGCTATTCTCTATACTTCGTATTAACGTTTGCTGGACGGCTCCGGCGCATCAAATTGATGGGGAATCTTCGAACTCCCGAAACGCCGATAATAACCCGTTCAACCCCGTTATACCCTTCATCCTTCCTTCCTTCAGCTCAATGCCAGATAAATCCCTGTACGCCATACAATCGAAGTAGATCAATTCAAAGTTCATCAGCAAAATTCACGCAGCACTTTAGTTGGAAATATAAGCAATAACTTCAGATTTTTTCACGTTTCTCGTGTGAGCGAACTTGCATGGGGAGTTCATTAAAATACGTAAAATTCCCGGAGAGATAAATTTAGCATAAAGATTGGGCGTCAAGCTAGTAAATAGCCCAAAAGTCCACTCTGCTCAAAATTTTTACAGACTTTATGAAATATCGTCATAAAGTTTAATACTTAAAATGTACGAGGAGGGGGCGACATTCCACCAATTGCGTCATTCGTCTTCTTTCCCCCCAGGGATGTAAAATGGGGATATCTACCTTGATGTTTACCAGGACGGGGTATACCTTTCAAAGAGGTCACATAAAGGTCGTAAAACGATGAAATATGATATTAGAGATGACGTATCCAGGGAACTGCTAGGCTTAACTTTGGGGAATCACGGGGGTTTCTCTTTAATAATTTTCTGAAATGTTTGAACGCGGCTAAATTGATAATGAGGCATCATTTATTTTTACATTAAACCTTTCCCAACCCGCAGCAGCCTATCCTTCCTACGACGGTCGGACAGAGGGGGGCCGGAGGAGCGCGGGAAGATTTAAGTATGAGCGAAACGAAGCAGCCATGCAAAGGGCAGCTCGTATATTGGTCGCGCACCAATGACCTCAAGTTCATTGTTACGGAGAAGGAGATTTCCTCTTCTCTCTCTCTCTCTCTCTCTTGGCGTTAATATACAGCGAGAACGTGAATCTAGGGACAGCTTCAGCTTCCCCGGATCCCAAAACTCTTCTAGAGAAGGCGATAGGAGAGAGTGAAAGAGAAACTCCTTTATAATCAAGCCGCGAACCGCCGCGACAAACAAATCGGTAGGGCCTGTAAATTATTGCTTTACAACAATCCTCCCCTCGATCCGCGTTTATATAACGTAAGAATTTATCAAATTCTTCCAAGAATACAAGGTTTAACCTTGAACCTGCTATCGATTTCTCTTCCACATAATCAGTGGTCCAATATCATCGGGAGAATTCAAGGCATTCATGGCCTAAGGGATCCCCGCGTATCCAGAGTCGCACCCATTAACGCTGAACGCGATTCGACCGAACTAATTGGCTGCCAAAACTATAGGACCACGCTTCTAATGTTTACGCCGTTGGATAAATTGGAATTCAGGGGGTGTCACAAACCCCCGTTATGTAGATACACAAGTTATATATATATCCGTATATAAACAGCAACGAAGGAACTAATTTAAGTATTTCACTATATCTCTTCTAAAGATCTATTCAAAAGATTAGATAAGTCTGTGAAAACACAAGGAATTAGGGTTAAGAAAAAAAATTAAACAAAAAGGGTGGAAATATCTGAGTTGGGAATCTCTTGTCTCTTGTTCCGTTTCATTTAGATCGGGACAAATGTAGCAAAACGAAACGAGTAAGAAACAAATTATGTTTAAACTAATTATTCCGCGCGGAGATTTTTCTCGAACGAGTTGGTTTCAGCGCGAGAACACGGTTAATATCATCATTTCTAACATTGAAAACGTTTTCTAAGGTTAACATCGGATGTCACAATGAATTCTGGAAATGAGACGGACAAAGTTTGTTGTCTGAAGATGGGATCTGTCGCGGCAACAGTTTCCGTGGCTTGACGGCGGATTTTCACAGAACGATGTGGCTAAATTTAGATTTCTCTCCGTCTCTATAAGCTCTCGTCATCTCTAGGGCTACAAGAGTCTTGGCGGAAACGCGGAATTTCGCGAAGAAGAGGAAGGTAAAGTGGTAGGAAAAGATTAGGAAACGAGATTAATACGCTATAAAACGAAAAGATTTGTCGGCGGCTAAGGAATGAACTTTTCTTCAATCCCCCAATGCGTCTCTCTCGCTCTCTCTCTTGTTTGTTGGCGCGTGCTGGATGGAAGTCGTTTGAGAAGGAAATGAGAGAAAAAGAGAAAGAAAGTTTTCGGAAGAGATTCTAAAACCAAGGCAAGCTAATAGGCAAGGAATGGAATGGAAGACCACCCATGACGGAGCCGTGCACGTCGTCAAGGCGAAGAAAAACGGTACAAAGACGGGAAAAAGAAATTTATTCGCGCATAAAAAAGAATATTCCAAGCCCGTTTCCTACCGTGCGGATGAATAACACGTGTAGGGGTTAAAACGTTACGGAAAAAGGTTCATAAAGAGCCTATTGTTTAATACAAAGATTGAGAGAATCATTAAATCATAACGCCATCCATACCCCTACGTACATGGTAACCATCGACTTAGACATTTCAAATCCCTATCTGTCCCAGTTTATGGCCAGACATGTAAGTAAATATTTAAAGGGTGATGAAACTAAACACATCGTCTGCAATTCGTTCAATTCAATATTAATGATATAAAAATTTGATAAACGTCAGTTGACTTAGAGTACAAATTTTGTCGCATTCGTGGAATGGTCTGTGATATAATTGGTCTAATTTTATACAGGTCCTGATAAGGCTTAACGTTATCAGGACCTTAATGATTAAGGGGTTGAGCATTTATATTTTTTTACGAGATACGCTGTAAAGGAAAAGCTGGGAAAAGATATAATGGATCTTTGTGTGTTTTTATTGCGAGGCCCTTACGGGTGAAGTGCGCCATAAAAAAACCCTTATGGTTGGCTGAGGGAGAAACGTTGTAAGAAAATTTAGGGAAGCCCTGTACCCTACCATATACCGAGGCTAAAGGGTGATTAATAATTAAAGCTACTGACTCGGGTTAACTTTATATCATCCAGGCCTTTCTCCCCTTAGCTTTAGTTTCGATAAAAATCTAAAAACAGTTTGAATTTATGTCCCAGAGATTTTTTTTTTCTCCTTTACCCCGGGCTCCTAACTCTTCACTCCATTTTCTTCACTATAGCCTAGTCATTAGAAATTCAATCCTTTTATCCGTAGTTTTTCTTTTAGTTTTATGACCAAGTACCCCGTTACTCAACTAATTGCCTATCCCATGGGATGGAATGAAAATCCTGAATAAGTTACAATCTAAAGAGGAACTCACATCACCCTACACACGTGTATTAAACTAGGTTACGTAATAAATCACTATATAAACCTCTCCCTCGTATACTCTACAACATTATTAGTATACTCGGCATATATATAGTTTCTGTTAAAAGTTAATATCATCTGTTGGAAATTTTTTAGATAAAGTGCATGGCGAAGGAAACAAGTATAGGCTTCTAGAGTTACGGTTTTCGATCTACTATCACCACCACCACTACCACCACGTTTCTTCCATTTGTAAAATTTAAGCTTTTGAGAGTGAAAAATTTCAAACTTTTATTTAGTTTTTAACCGAAGAGTGAGAGAAAGAGTAAGAAGATAAAAAAAAAAGAAATTCTAACGATCGGTAGCTGCTAAAAATCGACACTTTGAGCTCTTTCATTGCAGACCCTTTCAGTAAAAAGTTACGCCTTTAAAACGTTTTCCGTGTCGTAATTATTTCTGGCTATATATTACACCGATGTGGGGGGAAAAAAAGTGCAAAAGCTTTTTTGGAATCGACGACTGCCTGGCGCATTCCCGTCTACAGAAAACGAATGATATGTCCCAAATTTTAGGCCCTATAACTCCGAATTGGAAACTTTTCTTCCAATCCTTAATTTGAAAATAAAACCTTTTTATCCCAGTCCTATTCGTCTCTCAAAAGTCTTACTTCTCGCTACACACCCAAGTGACCCAACTTAAGTCTCTATTCGAGTTTCCAGACTGTTTTTACCAAGGCCCAAAGGTAGAGGTATCAATGAGATTTTCAATACTAAATAATCAAAAGTTATGATTACTAAATAGTAAAGAGTATTTCAATGTACACCTTCCCGTAAAGAGTGGTTAACCACTCGCGATTTTCCAATTTTGATTTCCAGAATTATGTATTAATACATCATTAAAATATTATTTACTCTAACAATAAGCCTCTGAATTATTTCAAAATTTTAATGAGATTAAATAAACCTAAATAAGGATTAAATGTATATTATATACGTGTATATAACGCCGATAATCCAATTTTTTTTTTCGTGAAATATATAATACGAGCTCGAACTTAAATAAAATAATAGATCCGGAAGTTAGTTGTTTGAATAGAACATATTATCACGACATTGAAAGGACTTACCGGTTCTAAATAATTCGCATCAAGTAAAATTAATCCAAAAGAGACCAAAATAATGAATAAATTAATGTTTCTTAACCAAGAAAGATCCATTTTGAGGAACCCTGAGTCGGAAGTGCGCCTGTAGAAATGTGTATCCCGCGGCACAAATGAGATCGTGAACTAAGCCGACTTACGGGGAATATCTTTCGACTTAAATTATTTGTTTGCAGGATTATTTCATCTTATAGGGTAAATATTTCAGCATGGTTAGAGAAAAAAAGAACGGATTCTGCAAATTTAAGTTAACTAACTCCATTAAATAAATTAATATAGGTATAATTAAAATAACCTCCCTTTGTTGGGGTCCTTGATAAAAAAGGGGAGACATTCACATTAAAAAAATAATCTCACGAGAAAAGATGCAAGTGTTAATCAATGTTTCAACGTAATATTCTACATGGACATTCCACTCTTTGTTGGTGAACAAGAAGGCGATGGAACGCTAGGATACTCGTTATTTTCTTCCTTAAATAACATCATCCCCTCTCTTACAAAAGAGGAGATTTTTCTTATAGTTCTACCTCCATCCCTGGCTATGCTCATCCCGGTTTTCCTATAGTTCCTCTTTCGTTTTAAGTTCGGGATAAGGAGGCTTAATGTTTCCGGATGAATGGGCTATAGCCAGAGAGAGAGACAGAGAAGAGAAAAAGAAAACTTGGCGGCGCCTAGCTTCGCTTTCTTTTGTTTTTGGTGGCTAGAGGGTAAAAAGGGCGCCAAAACGGAAGTTAGCGCACGCTCGTATAAAAGAGGCGCGAGAACCTCGCGAGCGCGCCAACTGACAACATTTCGCTTGACCGCGGGCATTCGGCGTCGTGTGGCTAACGTTTCGGAGGAGTGTGTAGGTCAAGGAGTGGTCGGCTGCTGCTGCTCGGTTTTGCAATTCCGATATAAGAGAAGGGCCCTCTGGACGTAAAGAGGAGAAGGAAGGAAATCAACAGCTGTCGAGACAACTTGAGCGTGGTGGCAAGAAAAAAAAGCGAAAAATCTGAGATAGTTTTTTTTTATCTTTTTCCGTTCTAGCTAGCTTTTTCTTTCCCCTTAGCTTGGTTTGTGTTTGGTTTATTCCACCGTCAGCCTTTGACCAACAAGCTTTTTTTCGCTATGGCATCCTCTCTTCCTAATTTTCACTATAAGAATCTACCATTATTTAAGGTAGAACTGTAGAGTAACAAGTGTAAAAAATAGACAGTCCTAGGTTGAGGGGTGGATGATTCTTACGGTGAAAAATACGTATCTGATTCTTGATCAGCGTGTTTGGGGAAAAAGTGAAGTATAACTAAGTATTGCGGGGTAAACGTCTATACTTCTCCTTCCTTCCGAATTTACCATCCGTTTCAAGAGGAGAATTCCACGCGTATAATACCAGGTGAAACTTTTAGATATCGGTAGCGGCAAGAACTCATACAAGACTCGAGGAATGCTCAAAGATAGAAATGGGCTGTGATCTCAAACAAAGAAAATATAGAACTATCGTACCCTAGAATGGAAGTCCGGGAGATTTTTAACGGGCGCTCGTGTGACTATGCGCTTCCCTACTTGAGAGGGGGAAGAAACCTTAATCTGGGGGAGGTAGACATTTGACGAAACAGGAAGTCTGAAATCTCAAGTTCAGTTCAGATCCACAATTTAGGAAACCCAAATTTTATAGAATCAAATAGAACTGGCGTCTGGCGCTAGCGTTTTCGTTTTGAGCTAAAACTCTTCCCCTCGGGCCTCGGTGCTTGAATATTGTTTATTTTTTAAAGGTACGGTTTTATAAAATATTTTCAAACAATATTGACCTAATATTTAATGAAATTTGAGTTTAAGTCTCCTTCTTTTTTGAAAATAGTAAAGTAAAATAAGCAAGTTATCAAAACGGGAAAATATAAGAGTTGCAAAAACTGTGAAACGACAAATAGGAAAATAAAAGGCGTGTTTTTTATTCCTTTTCCTTCAAAAATGCGATCGAAAGTGCGAGAGATTGATGAAAATTGTAAATAATAAGGGTCTTACGCCAGAAAACATAAACAAAAACCACTATGTTTGTGAATTGTAATCCATGTTTTCAACAATGCACGGGTTAGATTTGTACCAGCCAGTGCTAGGACTTTTAAAAATGTCTGACCACAAAATCCAGTTTGGAGGGTAAAATGAACTATTTGGCTGAACTGAACTAGTCTGAATCCAAGAGCGAGAGGTTTTCAGACAAGCGTTCCTCCCCCCTATCTTCCCCTTCTCTCTTCTAGGTAATCGCATAGTACCACGCTCGCGGCGATCTTTTCCACCCCATGTCTCAAATTTGTACTTCACTCCATTCTCGGTTTCCTCACGCTATACCGTAACATTGGCAGTTTGGCACGGATATGATACGTTCTTGGTTCTTATATGGGTACTTGGTAGCGGGGAAAGCCTTCCTTTGACTTTGAAAATATTGGCCCTTCAGTTTGAAGTAAATCCTATACCGTCCCGCAGCTCGTTTAGAAAACCTCGCGATTTCTCGATTCGAGCGCAATACTAGGAGATATCACTCTCGGGTCTAATTCGAATTGACTTATTCCCTTTCGGTGGAAAAGCCTTCCCCTAAGGTTTTTTCGATAGATATTTCTCTTCTTCTCTTTTTCTTTTCTCGAGGATTTTGGCGGAAAAGAGAGGGTCTTTGGGCGCGAGATTTGAGAAGTAATGTAAGATGGAAGAAAGTATTCGTTGGAGGGGGTGGAATATATTTGTAAATTTGACACTACGCTTTTCTCGGCGATTTTATACTTCTGCTCCAATAAATGCCACTCCAAATATACAGGGTGTTTGTGAAAAGTCCATCAATAATGAAAGGGCGTATTTATTGGGCCATTTTGAGTCGAAAATGTTCTATGACATTTTGCCGTCCGAGCCACGGTTTTCGAGTTATGATTTGAATATTTTAGGGATGACCCCTTCATTAAATTAGCGCTGTCTTTCAATTTCTTAATTAAATTTAAGGGGTCATCCGTAAATTACTCCAATCATAACTTGAAAACAGTGGCCCGAACGGAAAAATGTCATAGAACATTTTCGACTCAAAATGGCCCAATAAATACGCCCTTTCATTATTGATGGACCTTTCACAAACACCCTGTATATGAAACTTTTTTAAAGAAAAAGAAAGAGGGATCTTGGAAAACCGATTTTCACCACGCTCCTCCCCATTTTTTGATTCTCATAGCACCGTTATACTCGAGTAAAGAGAAGAAATTGCTTACGTAGGCATTCAGCCTTCCCCTTGCATTGCGAATTAAAGGTTCTTTTATCTAAAACGTACGGAGCCTCTTTAGTAAGAATTATTTCCAAATCCCGCTAAATTATTTTGTTTCATCAGAAAGGTAAGGTATTCCCTTAAGAATTAAAAGCGTATTTTAATTTTTCATTTATTTTTTTACTTAATTAGTTGGCAAATATCGCGCTAATTAATTCCTAATTAGTTTTAAATTTAAAACGTATTCGCGTGGGATTTAAAAAGAAGAAAAATAAATCAACTAAAATATTTCTCCAAATCCAACAAGAGTTTGGTTCGAATTTTTGTTTCTTGATTTTATTTTTACCAAAAAATTAAAATAACTTTGCATAGATCTTACAATGGTGGTCTGAAATGTAAGGGCTTACCGCGGAATGGTTTCTTCCTTGAAACTCAATTTATACATATTGTTGCTGTGTAGAAGAAGGAAGGTATACCTTAGAATTATCCTCTCGCGTCAGGAAACGACCATTAGAGGCCGTTAAACAAAGAAGTATAGTTTGGCAGCATCCCCGAAGCGAAGAAGTTAATACAAAAGGGGGTTTTAAAAAACTATTTCTCTTCCGTTTTGTTCCCCAAACAGCTAATATTTCCCAAGAAAGGAAGAAACAAGGAGAGAAGTATTTTAAGGGAAAAGAGACTTTAGCCGGAATGTTTCTTCTTCCGGGAAGATGGAGAGAGAGAGAGAGAGAGAGAGAGAGAGAGAGAGAGAGAGAGAGAGAGAGAGAGAGAGAGAGAGAGGAAAGAGTGAAGGAGAAGAAACAAGTAAGAAGGATGGAGAGATGCGATGAAAAATCGAATCGTCTTAAGATGTTAGAGAGCATTTTTCCTTCTCCCAACAGAGATGCCGGTAATTTTTATTGTTGGCTCTAGCTAGCTATTTTTTACTCTCTTTCCTTCCCACTTTCTTTATTTTTTTGTTCCCCAATCTTTTCCAAACAATCCCGGGAACGCAATCTTGTTACTTCTTTACGAAATTCGGGATTTCATCACCCGCCATCTGTTGATGCCATACACTTTCAACAAACACCCATGTCACATCTTCCTTTCTTCTACATTTTTATTTTGTAAAGTATTTTTTTCGTTAAGGCTAACTCCTAATTTGTTCAAGATCTAAGGGCTGTTGTCATTCTTTGAAGTTGTCGACACTTTTTTAGGTGTCCCAGCTTCCTCCGGCCGAGATCTTATTGTTAGATGTTTTTAATATTTGCTAAAAAATTTATGTAGGGCAGGAGGGTAAATTCCGAAAATTACTTTCCAATAATTTTTTTCTTCAAGAAATTTTTCGGAAAAAAATATATAGAAAAATTGAGGTATTCTATACAAATTTTTGTTGAGTAGAGTAGAGTAGACCTATAATAGATGTGTCAAGAACATACCCATAAATTCAGAAAATAAATTGGGGATTTTTTACCCTTATGTATATGGAAGAAGGTTTATTAAAAAAATATATTTTAACTTAAAGAAGAATTAAAAAGAAAAATAAATTCAATTCAATGCGTCTTTGTTTTGCCTGTGGCATAAAACTCTCTATAGAAAAAGGGTGTATTTACTTTTGTGTTCTAAAATTCGAGCGACAAAAGCTTAGGGTAAAGATTATTCATACATATAATAATATAAAAACGCAATCTAATCCCGGTAATTTTCCACATCTAACGCATTTTTCTAAAATATAGGTATTGTACAACTTGCGTTTGCAAGTCCATACAACGCCTAGCAACGGTTACCAAGGCCTTATTCTCTAAATCTAGTTCTAGCTTCTCTCTCTTTCTCCTTTTCCTTCGGCCTCCTTTTCTCGATTTTCTATACGACAAAAGTATTCCCCTTTCACCCCCGCAACAATCTCTCATTGTTAAATAATAGAGAGAAATAAAAAAATAAAACAAGGCCTAGACCGAAACGATTGGAGCCCGATAAGAAGCGTTGTCCAGCGAACAACCTCGCTCGAAACGAACCATCTCCAAGTTTGTAAGAGCGTATAATAAATCAAAATAAGTGGGAACAAAACTTCGACATCGTTAAGCGGCCCGTAATTATGATGAATTAACAACGTCAATAGCGTGCCTCGTCGAATTTTCTTAAACACAAAGACGTGACGAAAAGTTTTTCCGAACCCCCATTTTCTTCCTTTTCTCTGGTCATTACAGACATCCTTTTCGTGTCTGAAACTCGAATTTTCCTATACGTTAAGACATTCAAAAAGGATTGACTGCCATAAATTAACCCGAAATTATTAAATACCCCAGTCTTTCGACACAAGTCCAAGGAGTTTTCGTCAGGTATTTTGAGTAATAATTTCGCACCTCTACTTAAACCTTTTGCCTTCGCTAACAATAAAGAACGTACTTGGTGCGCATGACTGTATACTAGAGTCAAAAGCGTGTGCATCTCGACACGAAAGAGTTTGGGAAAATACGTAAGCAAAGATACGTGGGTAGGTTGGATAGGGGTGAATGTGTCGATCGGGGAATAATGAAGCAATTATACGCGAACGGGATGAGTCTGAGGACTGCAGCGGGAGAGTCCTTCTAGTAAAAGGGTCTCTCTTTTCTCTTTTCTCTCTTTCCTCATGGGTGAATAGGGATAAAAGTGGGATCGAACCCAACAGACAGGAGAAAAAGTGAGCGAAAACGAAAGGGAGATTACGTGGGAGTTCGAATCAGCGTCGCCTCGAAGACTATTTCGCCCAAAAGACGACCTCCTTTTTGTCCTGGCTTTCCATTTCCTATACCTACCTTCCTCCGTCTCTCTCTCCGTCAAACAAAAATATAAAAGCAAGAAAGTGAAAGTTTTTTCTGTATTTTTTTTTCCTTCTCCGTCGACTGGACACTCGTTGGAAGCTAGGGCTTCATCCATCATTAAGAAATCGATAGAAACAAGAAAGATTACACGCGTCAAGACGGCTTTGTTAGAAGCGTCCAAGGGCCTTGGCCTCGGGGTCCCAACTACCCACCACCCACGGACACGGAGAGAGACAGAGAAAAACCTAGAGTTTTAACATCGTTCTCTCGTGTCTTGTCATTCTGGTGGCCAGGGTTTCGTGTTCTCTCTATATACCACCTGGCGGTCGAGTCTAACCAACTTCGATGTTGTCTCTTTTTCTCTTTATCCAATAATACCCGTCGAGATCCCAATCCACCTTTAATTATAACGAAATTGACGGTCCGCGGTTGGATAACAAACATTTTCCGCCTCTCTAACTTCGGGAAAGAATTATAGTTCGAACGCCTCTAGGGGCGCTTTCCCGCGGTCGTTGAAGCTACCCTAGGAAGAGGCCTACCAGGAAACCTATTGGAGTTTAGCGAAGCTATTTTAAATTGTCAAGAGTGTCTTCCCAATAAAATAGATAAATAATTTTCTTTTTAAAATCATCTCCCAATGAGAACTTGGCAATGTTTAGATAAATTAGTTTCTGGTTCAAAGAAAGCGGTAACTTTTACTTTCGAACGAACGCTGTTGGAACACTCAAATCCACTTTGGTAGTAGCCCCGCGGAGAACATACTCTCTCTCAATACCATAATTCGCTTGGCATACGATGGGACAAACAACCTTTTCCCTATTTGCAAGCTTTTGGTCTCTCTTTTTAGCCGCGAGAACTTTCGAGTGAGGTACGCACCTGCCACAGACTCGGACTGTCACCTTCAGATGGCAATTCCTCTCTTACCACTGGCCCCACTTCACTTTTCCACAAGAACTAAAGTTCGACTACCACCGAATTTCCGATTGAATGAGAGCCAAGCCTTGGTCTACGTAAACCCAACGGGCTTCGTTATATAGTGAGTCCCATTCCACAGTATTCATCTTTTTCATCCGGACAGGACGTTAAGCCTAAGCTATACCACGTATTACGCCATGTTCAACAACTCATTCCATCTCTACGCTTTTCCCGTCGTCTTTTTTATAGACGGTACGTACAGTTGATATAGAAACGAGCTACAAATGCCCCCCAGGGAGGTTGAAAAGAACAAGCTAGAAAACGCTAAAGAGCGCTAGGAAAGAGCGGAAGGAGAGAGTCAGCTAGATAGGAAGGGGGTGAAATCCCGCTAGACAACGATTCTTTACAGAACTAGAGTAGTCTTAGCTGGTTCTTAGGAAGGAAGAGAAGAAGAAAAAAAAACGCCCGAGCAACATGTGCTTCGTCGACGCTCCAAAGAACTTTCGATGGAGTTCCGAAGCGGAAGAGACAGCGCATCCCCATCCCTCCACTATCCAACTCACTTCCCAGAAAACGATTTGGATTTAAAAACTATCCGGACTGATGGAGAAGAAAAAGAGTTGAGAGCAAAAGAAATAAACTGTTTTATTTGCTAAACCGTGGTAGAAATATATGAATGGAAGACTCGTGCGCGCCCTTTTTTTAGCCATATCGTTAGTATACGATAGGCTCTTAGTTTGACCCGAGCCGTCGTAGTAGTGGCCGGGGTTGTCGCTTCGTTATCGTCAGATTTTAGCTTAAAAGGAACTTTATATTACCACAACCCACCAATAGGGGTTACTGGGCTCGGTTAGAGATTTAATTTTAATTAAAATTTTTTCAGGTCAGACCCGGGAATCGAACCCGGGTCGATGGAGTAGTAGACAAACACTCTAACCACTGATCCATAGAGACTCGATGGAAACTTTGAGTTTTTTATTATTTATTCTTATCTCTAAAATGTCGGGTTGATGTGGGGTGGGGTACCTCTTAATCTGTGGGGTCGGAAACTTTTGAATTTTTATCTGTGGGGTCGGATACTTATGAATTTGTATGTTTTAGGTTTTTATATTTATTTTCTTTTTATGTATGTGCTAATTAAATAGATAACGATTTTCCCCGTTTCCTACCGCGCTCCTCATGTGTTTCGTTCTCGTTCGGTGGCTATCGTCATCTATGTTATGTTTGACTGGAACGTTTTGGCGGTTAATTCAAATGTGGGTTTAGATAGAGCTAACATAGTGTTAAATGAGCGTTATGCGTTTGATCATTTTAGCATTGCTAAAGGTAATTCGAGGGGGATAATCACTAAAATGCGTAATCACTATAACTAAATGTTATAATAGGCCTAACGCAATAATAGACCTTAGATAAAAAACCAATGTTAGATAAGGAACGGCTATATAAACTAGGCCCGCAGTGTCGAGGTCACTCTTATCATGTTAGACTAAACTTAAATAAAGTGCTTATGTTTTAAACTACTAGTTGACTGATCTCAATCTACAACATGGTGATAGAGGTGGGATATGACCACACCCTAGCCTGACTACTTGTAAATCGCAACATTCCACAACAAGCACCAATTAAAGCCCTAGCATGACTTCATTTAAGAGTCCCGCCCAGTTCGTACCAGGTGCCAACCCAGCAGCAAGCTGGCGTGAATACAAGGAAGGCTACGAAATCTATGCCATCGCAGCGAAATTAGCCGAGGAGGACATCGCAACACAACGAGCCACATTCTTGCACATCCTAGGACCGGCAGGACGTCGGATTTACAATACTTTGCCTATCATCGAAATAAACGACGCAAGGACAGTAGCGGTAATATTAGCAGCTTTCGATACCTACTATAAACCCTACAAGAACCTTCTCTATCTTCGTTACGTATTCTTTACCACGGTACAACGCGAATCTCAAACATTTGACGACTTCTTCACGGAGTTAAAGACCAAAGCCCTAGACTGCGAGTTGACACCACTCACAGACTCTCTCATTACAACACTCATCGTAGTCGGAATTCGAAATGACACTTTACGAAAGGAGCTCCTCTCCAAGGCAAATCTAACATTGAATGTTGCTGTAGCGGCCTGTCAAGCAGAAGAAACTTCCTCTCTTCACGCAGTAGCCATGAACTCGTCAACACCTCGAACCACATTTCACTCGGAAACGCCGGGCATTGACGCGCTGAAGAGACAAAAATTCCTTAAACAACGGAGTCACGACCATGAAAGAGCTTCCAGACCACGCAGTTACCACTACCAAACCCAACACGGGAGTTCCACGCAGACTCACAACTTCCAGCGGCAAAGGTCACCTCGACATGCCCATTCGCATCGAAATTCCAACCACCCACAAACAGAGTGCCCGAACTGTGGTACGTTTCACGACACACGACCATGCCCTGCCCGTAATGCCAGATGCCTGGGATGCCACGCACGAGGACACTGGAAGATCAAGTGTCGCAGCACTAACGCTCTTGCCGAAACAAGATATGACCACACACAGCGCTACGTAGCAGACACTCCGGACTACGACGCAGAAACCTACCCTATATACGATGATTCGCAAGCTCCAAGTCAAGAATACCTCAACTACAGCTTAACACTCCAGGCAATAACGCTAGAAAATCCGGTCACCACCTGTCAATTAACAGAAACCACGTTGCAACAGTCCCTTCACCAAGAAGACGAAATCTACGACCAGATATATATCTTTGATCGACCCATGACCTTCAAGATAGACACGGGTTCCCAGGTGAACATTATAACCAACAAAATGTACGAAGCCCTGCCGATAAAAGTACCACTACGGAGTCCATCGCACGTCATCACTGCTTATTCCGGTCACACCGTCCCGATCGCCGGTATAATAGACGCACCATGTACATCTTATAAATCATGCATTACGCACCCATTCTACGTCACCACGGAGGAAAGAACCCCAATACTGGGAGCGGCCGCAGCATTTCAACTAGGCCTAATCGAGCACCACCGGAACCACCTTGGACCACCACCACAAGTAATAAACGCTTTAGACACATCGCAAGGGCAATCCAGCAGCGATCGAGAGCCAGCCATCACGCCAGAAGACATCATTCAACAATATCACACGGTATTCGGTAACATAGGAAAAATCCCAGGGAAGCACACCATACAACTAAAGCCAAACGCAACACCTTCAGCTGCGACAGCCCACCGAATTCCTTTCGCCCTTCTAAAACCAGTCAAGGCGGAACTGGATCGAATGCTACAACACGGGGTGATAGTTCCTGTCACGGAGGCAAGCGACTGGGTTCACCCAATGGTGGTTGTTCCCAAAACTGAAGCACCTGAAAATGCACAAGATGTACGAATCTGCATAGACCCACGGCGACTAAACAAGGTCATCAAACGTAACCCGTTTCCCATTCCTACAACGCAGGAAATATTCGCCGAGCTAAGTGGCGCCAAAGTATTCACGGTATTAGACGTTCAAAGTGCATTCTGGCAAATTCAACTCGATGAATATAGCTCAAAGCTTTGCACCTTTGCTACACCGGAAGGTCAATTTCGTTTTAAACGGCTACCGATGGGAATCTCGACTGGATCGGAGATCTGTCAAGCAGTAATGCGTCGCATCTACCCAAAAGCTGAATTTCCGGAAGTTCACATATCGACGGATGACTTCCTTATTGCAACTCCGGATATGGCCACCCACACAGACTCTTTGATACGGATCCTAGACCGAGCCTTGATATCAGGGCTGTCCTTCAGTCGCAAGAAGTTACAACTGGCTGTTTCCAGAACACAATATGTTGGCCACATACTAAGTCCCGACGGAGTCACAGTAGATCCCCACAAAGTGCGGGCCATCACATCTCTACCACCGCCACCAAACAAAGCCGCTCTACAAAGCTTCTTAGGAATGGTGAATTACATCATCAAGTTTATACCCAACGCCAACGAAGACACGGCCCCGCTGAGAGCACTACTGAAGAAGGAAGCTGTATTCAAATGGGAACCAACGCACCAAGTTCATTACGATCGCCTGAAGGACCTAGCATCAACAGCTCCAGTACTTGCGTTCTTTAACCCAGAGAAACAGATCACACTCTCAGTCGATGCAAGCCAGCACGGGGTAGGTGCGGTCCTTTTACAGGACGGACACCCAATTGAATACGCGTCCACGTCGTTCACACCCACGCAAACCAGATATGCACAAATAGAGAAGGAAATGCTGGCCATAGTGTATGCCTGTGAACACTTTCATCACTACGTAACAGGAGCCCGAATAACAGTACAAACAGATCACAACCCATTAATCGGACTGGTACAGAAGCCTCTACACATCATATCGCCACGATTGCAAAGATTATTGATGCGCCTATTTCGGTACCAGATCAACTTAACCTACGTACCTGGAAAACAGCTACTGATAGCCGACATGCTCTCAAGGGCACCCCAGAAAGACACAAAGATAAACACCGATAACCTAGAAGGACCTCATACCGCTGTGCACGCTATCACCGCGCTTCCGGAACACATCCAAGCCCGGTACCAACAGGCATCACGTAACGATCCTACGATACAATCGGTTATGGAGTTTGCGCATCGAGGCTGGCCTAAACAACACAAGTCTCTTCCATCCGAACTGAAGTCCTTCTGGCAATACCAGGATGAGCTAAGCGTAGACAACGGTCTAGTCTTTCGTGGTACACGTCTGGTCATACCCAAGGCAATGCAGAAGGAAATAATGGGAAAGCTACACGCAACACATCAAGGGATCAATTCCTGCATAGCGAAAGCGAGACTCAACGTATTCTGGCCCAACATCACGCAAGACCTAACCAACTTCATCCGCACCTGTCCAACCTGCGCAAAACGCGAGCGAGCAAACCCACCAATGATAATGGAACCACATCCATTACCAAAGTTGCCTTGGGAGACGGCAGGAACGGATCTTTTCAAAATTGGCTCTCGAAACTACATCATACTAGTGGACTACTTTTCACAGTTCATCGAGGCTAAGGAGCTAATAAATACCACCACCCAATCCGTAATAGAATTCTTAAAACCACACTTTGCCAGACACGGCCCACCGCAACGCTTAATTTCCGACAACGGACCACCCTTCAACGCAGCTACGTTCCGAAACTTCATGGACGATTGGGGCGTGAAACACGTCACTTCTTCCCCGTACTATCCTCAATCAAACGGACTCACTGAAAGGAGCATCCAAACCCTGAAAAACTCCATAATCAAAGCCAAGGAGTCCGGGAAAGACTTATCAGACGTACTTCTAGAATATCGTACGACTCCAAAAAGCAATCGACCATCTCCCGCAGAGCTCACCATGGGCCGCAAAATAAGAACGCCACTCACAGTGACCAACAAAGTACTGGAACCAAACTATCCACTACGAAACGAAAGGGCAGCTATCGCCAAACAACAAGAAGACATGGTCACACGATTTAACAAAAAACAAGCATCAACATCAAAACAATTAAAACCGTTCTTACCAGGACAGGCCATCTACTACCAAGCGGGTCAACGGAATTGGATCCCTGCGAGAGTCCTAAACACAGGCCCCGAACCAAGGTCATATCAAATAAAGACAGAAAGGGGTCAAACATTCAGACGTACAAGAGTCCATCTTCGAGAGGATCATAGACAAATCCCTTCATGCTTAAATCAAGCCATTCCGGAACTCCATAGACAAGCAGAGGATACGGATAGCACTCCAAGAGCCATCTCAAAAATAGGGCCCCTAACAGGACGTCAATCGAGGACCAAGTCAATTTCGAGCAACGAAAATCGAGCAACTACATCCCCAAACAGCCAAATACCCGAGGTTCCAAGACCAGCAACGACATTCCAAAAATCCCCTGGATTACCACCTGCGTTCACCAGCCAAATGCGAGAAGCGCCAGGGATAGCAACGACACAACGAAAGGCCACTCTCCAGGAATTGCCTGAGCTACCACCTGCATTCAGACCCAGACGGTCGCCCGAACATCCGGAAGCGGCCATGGCAGTTCAGGAAGCAAACACGAAAAGGAGTGGACCCACAACAAGAAGTGGCAGACCGCTTATACCACCTAAACGATATAGGCCAGAAGATTACAACACCGACTCCAAACAAGTTAAAAAATTCTTATTAACATAATCGCGCTACTATACTATAATATTATAACTACAAAGGCTTAACGTTAAAAAAAAAATAATAATAATAATAATTTACGTACTACAGTTATTATATTGTAAACTAATTGTTAAGGAAAAGAAAGATGTTATAATAGGCCTAACGCAATAATAGACCTTAGATAAAAAACCAATGTTAGATAAGGAACGGCTATATAAACTAGGCCCGCAGTGTCGAGGTCACTCTTATCATGTTAGACTAAACTTAAATAAAGTGCTTATGTTTTAAACTACTAGTTGACTGATCTCAATCTACAACACTAAACTTTCTCTTTCAAAAGTTTCTGGGCATAAGTCCTTGTTAGAAATTTATAAGATGCGATAAGTGTGCATCGGCATAAGTCTATGTTGTAAACTCATCGAGGGGATTATCACTAAAAACTATCTGTTCTTCGATTCGCCGGAATATTAGAATTACAGCATAAGTAAATTTATACGGTTATAATTTAATCACTGTTTAGAGTAGGGAATCGAGGGGCTATTCACTCTGATTTTATGCACAGTAAATCATTTAAGCATTGAAAACGATAGCGCTATTCACTCATTAGGGTAAGGTATAGAGGGGTTATCCACTCATTGGGGTAGGGTATAGAGGGGCTATTCACTCGTACGATATGGCTACTATTACGAGCCCTTGGGCCGTCTTGTTTTATTCGTTTCCGATACTTGACTTTCGTTTTCTATTAAAAAAAACTTATGGATGGCGTATAGAGCAGAGCGACTTAAGTACAGGATCTCTACGGAAGAGATCAAGATCGCTAAGCCTAGTTAGGCTTAAAGGTGTCCCGACAAATCGCTACCAGGATTCTTGGGATTATAATGGTTTCCCGGGGACCATAATGGGGGTAAAAAAAGGGGCTTATAATATACCGTCCTATAAAACGAAATGAACCGAAGAAGCGTGCCGTCGAGAGAAAGCGACTTCTTATCGATAAAAAGTTACTCAAAACTTTTGATCGTATACGGGTTCAGTCTTACAATAACGTTTCGGGGGCACTAATACGTTACTCTCCCAAGAGTAGAGACCGTAAGAAGCAAGAAAGGTATAGATGGGAGGGGGGGGGGTCTCGTAGCATCCTATTATTCAAAAAGATTTATCCCTTCGGACTAACCCTTTTGGAAACCATCGAAACAACGTATCATTAACCACGTCCGCGAGTTATTATATCGTATCTGCGGTAAAGTATGATAGAGAATAGGAAAGGGGTTATAAGAAAGACCGGACCAACTCGCCTCCTTCAAGACGAAAAAGTTGGACAAAATGCGCCCCGGGATGAAAGAACTTCAGTAGCGGATTTTCGCGATCGAGGAAAAGATGGTACTATAGAAAAAGGGAAAGAGAGGGAAGGGTGGGGTATCCAGCCAAGTCCGGCGAGTTTTCCGGTTGGTCGGAGTGGAAATGGAGCGTACTGTTGAAGGCCTTAGCGGATCCGAGGGAAGGGATGAAACTTAAGACGGAGAAGAAGCGAAGGGAGAAAGAGAAGTGACGTCATTTCGGTCTTTCTACGGACAGGAAGCGCTAATCCTTGTCCGCTGGCGCGCGCCCCTCTGTCACTGACCATTTCCTTCCTCATGGCCATGGTCTCCTTCCATACCCCTTCTTGTCCTGGCTCTAGTTTTGGCTCCCATCGCCAAAGGGTGGAGGTTGGGATGCTTATAGAAAAGAAAAAGAAGTAGTAAAGAAGAAGGGCCAAAAAGAAAACGCCAAAGGCACGCGGGGAAAGAGCTAGTGGTGGGAGATCCCATATATTTTATCTTCACCCAACGAATCCCTGATAAAACTCGAGGCGTTAATAGGAAGCGAGCCGAACGCCTTTTACGACGGTTTGACCCGCGCTGCGCCCTAACACCGACGTCCTGGAAATGAGCGTTAAAAGTCCTTCTATACTCTACACGATATCGCCTCGGATCCTTACCAGTTAACGAGTACAATCGAAGCTTCCATGAACCTTGAACTACGAAGGTACCGCGGATGGGTGGTTAAACTAAAATCGCATCTACGAACACCTTTCAAAACTCGAGATCTCTACTTTTGGGAGAATTGAACAAATTCTCGCTTTAGCCTATTCCGCCTAGGAGAAATATACCTGTCTCGCGGAGTTTTTAGATTAAAGGGCAAACGTGGGACGATGGAGGAATAGAGGTGAACCCGGTGCATCAACGTTTAATGCCAAAGGCTCGTGGGAGAGATAAGCTGATTGGAAAGGCCACACCGTACCCTATCCCTACCGTTCGAAAGCAATAGCTAGCGTATATAGCTTCATCTCGAATAGAACCTATCAGGCAACGATATTCTTGGCGAAAAAAAAGTCTCTTAACCGAGGATGACCACGACTTCGAGCTCAAGGAAATTGGATTATTTTTTTTCTCTCTTCTCTTTTTTCTCTGAGACGCCTTCTCTTTTACTGTACAAGGCTTAGATTACTCGATTGGGAGAAGAAGAAGAAAACGACGCCATGAAACGAAGGACAAAACAAAGGAAATTATCACTCTACCCCTCCCCCTTCCGTATCGTTTCCCTTCAGAATTCTGGTCTCAATCTTGTCCGAGACTACCTTCGTCATTACTGGAATACATTATTCATTATACCTTATCATTCTTCGGAAGCAATTCCTCCCTCAAAACATAAGATGGTAAAAATAAATAAAAACTTTAAAAAGGACATTAGGAGAAAAATCTCTTCTTCTTAAGAAGTGGTTAATTCCACAAAGTGATCTTTAAAATTAAATTACTTAAAGGGATAGGATCAACGTTTTCCGACTAGTACAAGATGAGGGCAGTTTTAGGTAAAAAAAATGTGCCTAAAATTATGTGTGCCAAAAAAAAATCGAATTAAAACGTTTAAAATTAAGAAAAGTACGTTAGATATTTTTAAATTCAAACTAGCCGCGAAATACTGCCCAACTTGTTTTTCACAATATGACGTTGTAAATGTCTCTTGATTCATTGGTTGTTTGGAAATAGGAGAATGTAGGGGAACTCAAGTTGAGGATAGTAGGTTTTTTTTCCGTCGTCTGCTACAGGAGCCAAATAGAAAATGTCATCGTCGACGTCGAGACGTAGCTCGGAATCCGAAATATCAGACGGGCCTGACTCTGTAGTAGAATCCGATAGTTTAGACTCGGTTGAATCTTTCGAAATACCTTCTCTCGTACGTGCAAAAAAAGTTGGTATCGCGTCTTTTTTCAACTTGTTTCTATGACGCGTTGAAGACTGTAGCTCCTCTTTAGCTTTACCGCTACTTAAATTATTTACACTATCGCTAAGGGAACGATCGGTCCCCAGTGAATGGAAACTGGCACATGTTACTCCAATTTATAAGGGTAAAGGTGCTAAGTCTGATCCCAAGAATTTTAGGCCCATCAGCTTGACCTGCACGGTTTGCAAGGTTCTTGAAAAATGTCTTCGAACAGCTATCACTCACCATGTCACCCCATATCTTAGTTCCTATCAACACGGTTTTTTACATAGTCGATCTGTGGAAACTAACCTTTTGTCGGCCTTCCATACGTGGACCCATGCCCTCGATTCCGGTAAGAGAGTTGATATTATTTATCTCGACATAGCTAAGGCTTTTGACTCGGTTCCCCATTCTCGCCTCCTCACCAAGCTAAAAAATTATGGTCTTTCACAATCAGTGCTTGGCTGGGTTGCCAGTTATCTGACGCAACGAACCCAGGCTGTCAGGGTTGGTCACGCATTAAGCGACTTTCTCCCAGTTTTAAGTGGGGTGCCTCAAGGAAGTGTTCTAGGTCCCTTGTTGTTTATTTTATATATCAATGACCTACCCCAGTTCTTATCTTCCCATCCACGCTTATACGCGGATGATTTAAAAATTTTCCGTGTAATCACCTCTTATGATGATGTAGCTATCCTACAGCGAGACCTTAAAACCCTTGAATCCTGGGCCAGTGTTAATGGTTTGATTTTTAATAGCGAAAAATCTCTTGTCCTGACTTTACAACGCCGTCCGATCGACACTCGGACTCCATCTCCATATCACCTTAATGGTCTTAACATTCGACGGGTTAATGAATGTCGGGATTTAGGCCTGATCGTGACTCATAACTTATCCTCTAAGGCACATGTTAAGCGGTCTTGCAAGCGCGCCAATGGTCTCATCTCCGTGATTAAGGCGAACTTCCCGGGCATCTCTCACTCCTTATTAACGCGCCTGTTCCAATGTTATGTCCGTCCTGTCTTGGAATTTGGAACTCAGCTTTGGAGTCCACACACACTTGGGGATATTGACATGATTGAGAATGTTCTAGGCCGTGCAAGTCGAATCCCTCCCTCACTACGAAACAAACCCCGCGATACCCGGTTATCCACCCTAGGCTGGAAGCCTCTCTCCCTTCGTCGTACCTATCTGGACCTTATTAGCGTTTTCAAAATCTTAAGTCAGCCCAATCAATCCTACTTTACCTGGCACGATAATTGCAAGGGCACAAGGGGCCACAGTCGTCGACTTTTTTCCCACCCATCTCGTACCAATATACTGCGAGATTCCTTTTTTCGCAGGACCATTAAATTGTGGAATGCTCTACCCGAGGACGTGGTCTCAGTCACGTCAGTCCCAGAATTTAAACATAAACTAAAACTGTACCTTAACCTGTAAATTTGCATTTCTATTTTGTATTTTTGTATATTTCTGTATATTTTCTTTTTTTTTCCCTATGGAGCTGTATGACCTTCTGATAGGGTTCTAGCTCGTCAAATAAATGGAGCAAAAAAAAAAAAAAAAAAAAAAAAGAGCTACAAGATGCTTCAAACTGAGCTAAATATTCCGAGCTTTTTTCAAAAGAGTCACTTGTGAAATGCGCGGAGCAAATTTGATGAGACTTTTTGTAAATGTAATTTGGATTATTAATGTTCATTAACCATTGTTCTCTTAACTTTTCGTTACTTGGTAGACTATGAAATGACAGAGATTTGTCCGAGTCTGTATTGGTACAGTCAAAAACAACGCACTTTCTACGACATTTTGGCAAAGGCTTAGTTTCCATGATCGATTTTTTTATTCTAAGTGGCCCTAAATTCAAGCTTTTAACATTTATTTTTCAAATTAAATGTGCTAAACCTCTTACTTAAACGATTTAATTGCTATGAAACTATTTAGCTTCTTTCACGCCTCTCAAAACACGTAAATCGAAATAAAAGTTTATTTGTGATCCACAAGTGAAATAGTATGAAAACTACTGTTAGTCGTAAATCTACCATATCTTCAAATAAGAGGAGCGTATGGAGGGGTGGGTAGATGTTTCAACCGTGTTTTTGCCAAACGACGCAGGAGGGGGTAGTGATCGGAGCAGTCCCAAAAAACAATACTTTTAAAAATTAATTAAAAATAGTTATTAAAAGTATCAATATATATATATATATATATATATATATATATATATATATATATATATATATATATATATATATATATATATTTGAAAACGTAATTTTAGGTTCTATCTGATTTTAAAATATGAAATCTTTTCATTTGTAGCCAAAACATCGATTCTATCCCTTTAAAATAGACTACATAAACTATATGGTCCTTTTTTAAAAAAAAACTCAAAACAACCTAACTTCAGATCATTACACAGACCTATTAGAAGAAAAATAAACGTAAAAATCTTGTCTGGACTACAAAAAAAAAATAAAAAAAAATGTTTTCAACTTCATCTTAAACCTAATGTACCTCCGCCCATTGCATCTGTTTCTCTTCCAAATTCTCCAATCTCGAACATCTTGCTTAGAAGAATCTAGTCTTTGAGCTTATTAAAAGGACGCGGCCTATTTACTTAGGTATTAGCGAAGCAAAACAAAAAACTCCGAAAAACCACAGGAATAAAAAGAAGAGCTAGACGGAAAAACACAATTAGAAAGATGGTCGCCATTGAGAAAAAAGCTTATACCGGTGGAATGATTTCAGATAAAAGTACTTTTTCCAAGAAAGCGTCCACAGTGAAACTTATAGAAGTAAAAGATTAAAAGGGACTTTACACAAAGAGTCAGCTGGTTAATTTATATCGTTCGGCTGCGAGTTTGTACAGTGAGTAATGAAGACTGGTTTAGGATGCTTTGCTGAATTGAAGCGGAAGATGAGAGCGGAAATTATGTTTGGGAAAAGGGACTATATAGGCCTACCTTTTCATCCCCATCTTTTATGGCTCAAAAATTACTCCCGAAGTAGTCATTAGCATAGAAGAGAGAGACTTTGGGACCCGAGGACCAAAATCGAGCGAGCGAACGGCAGTGGAGAGAAAGAAAACGAGGCAAGAGGTAATTAAAGCATTTTAATAATTAGTCCCGGGGTTATTCTTAGCTTGCCTTAGTTCCTATCCCGCTGGTCGCGCGCTTTTAACCGAGTCGATAAGATGATAAAACTAGATTTTTAAGCGTCTTTACAATGAACCCGCCCACTATTACGACACCGCGCGGAACTCGTCATAAATAAAGGAGTAAAGCCTGTGCCGCCAGTCATAAACATCATCACCCACGTTTCCTACGTATATTTCCCGCCTTTCTACAAAACTTCCTAGATCATTAGATATACATCCTTCCCGTCGACAGGGGACACCCGCTTTCTCAAAACAAAGGAGGACTAGTTCTCATTGTACTCGATCCACTAAAGAAATAAGGCTTCGACAATTTCGTCAAACAATAGACGGTAAAACCCAAGCCTAATTAGATTCAGATACCGCTATTTCGTTAATGAACTAAGCCTGAAAATAATAATGTTTTCTTTTTCAATAAATTTCTACTTAAAATTATTCAAATTACTTAGAAAAAATTGTTGCAAGTTTTTATCATGCAGCATCCCCAGGGTATATTTCGCCTAAAAATACTTTTAAACCCCACACGGGAATGAGAAAAACAGTAAAGTAAACCCGGTATTTTTCTCATCAAAACATATTCTTTTTTTTTTTCCTTATTTTTCATTTTTTGGCATTTGAGTTTTTCGCCGAATGTTTTCCCACGCGACAAGGTTTGCAGTATTTGCTTCGCCGAGATGAAATTTGATTTCTTCCTTTCCCTCTCTCTCTATTTCTTAAATCTTTTTTTCCTCTGGAAAAGCTCCTGAAATTGGAATAAATCTATTTCTGGGGTCCCGCGCTTATACATTTTTTTCTGGGGGATTAAAAAGAACAAAAAAAAATATTTTATTTTTCATTTTTAAGGGGATTCAAGAAAGAGTAGAGAGAGAGAGAGAGAGAGAGAGAGAGGGTGAGAGTGAGAGGAGGAGGAAATAAAAAAGGGGGAAAGGGTTTACGAACGTAAATTCTTTTCTTTCGTAATAAGATTTTTTTCATATATATATTAAAATTATTATTAATATAAGCTCCTAGGGATGAGAAGCGGAAGAAAAATAAAAATAGTAAAAAATCTAGAAAAATAACCTTTATTAAAACTAATAGGCATAAGAATACTATTGAAAGAAACTAAGAATGGAGAAGATTCTCGTTACCATGGTAACCGGATCGCGAATAAAATAAAAAAAAAAACCCTAAAAGTTTGGGAGGAAAGATGGAAAGATAGAAAGAAGACAGTGTAAGGAAAAAAGAAAAGTAAAATGAAAAACAATTTTATCTCCTTGAGTTCCATGGCAGCATCCGCTGGTTTTTTTTCCCAAACGGTCGAACTTCAGGGGCTTTTGGGGGGGGGGGGTATAAATATGGGGATTCTACACGGTATAATAAGACTTTGGAAGGGCCTTGTGGCACAGATCTAATCGACGACTAGGGACCATTTTCTCCAAAAAAAAAGTAGATGGAAGTGAAGAAAAAAGTGCTTCCAGATTACTTTTCAAGACAAGCGAATTTTAAAGTCCTATAGTCAACCGTGAATTTTGGAGATTCTTACTATGATCTTTAAATTTTAATTTAAACCATTAATTCAACAAGCTCGCGAATTAATTCGTTTAAATTTAATTAGTAATTCGTTTATGTCCTGTCCATATTGTTTCAACTTTCATCTTTAAGTATAAACATTGTCCCATAGCTCCTTATTCTTTCAATATTTAAAGTACCGAGTTGGTCTTTGCGAAAACTTAAAAAGAGAACTAATGAGCCATTATAATTATTACTATTCTTTTTTAACTGTTTGCGGCCATGTTTTCACGAGCGAGAGAGAAGTAAAAAAAACACACAAATGGGACTGAATTAAGAAAAAACAAAGAAAAACTAATTTCCCCTCTTTAAACAACTAACTAACGAAGCTTCTAATTTCTTAATTATACTTAAGAGACTATTAAAATTCTTCAAAACCAAAAGAAAAGAAAAGTTAAAACAACAAGGAAAATGGATGAAGAAAAGCTTTTTGCGGAATAAACACGTTAAATATTCAAGACCTGCACGGAAAGATGTTTTATGATAAGCAAATTACTCGGCTTAACAGTGTGGAAGAGATCAAATTAACACTTAAATGCGGTTAAATCTGTAAATACTTATTATTTCAATTAGACTATAATAGAAATCAAAAACCTATCGCTCATTTCTAATTGTAATTATAGATCTGCAGTTCAGTGATGCAGTCTATCTCTTCCATGCTGTATAAAATTTAACCAGCGTAACCTGATTTAAAAGCACTATTTAATTTTTACATATATGGAATAGAAGGTTACGATGTTTTTCTCTATGAAAAATTTCAGTTAAAAAAAATAGAAAAACTCAATTTTTATTTAATTTTTGCTACTTATTTCCACGCAGAAACTTGGGGTCTTTTTTTCCCTCTAAAATGGGATTATTTACAGCCCCTAAAAGCTTTCGGCACGCGTGGCACGTTCGTTATGCTCCGAAGCCCAACTTTAATTTCTCCGAGGACTCCGGCTAAAAGTTTCCGAGTTACTTATTTTATACGCTAAATTCTCTTTCGACTACAGACTTAAGAATAATATAGTCACGTAAATTAAAACTCGCTTTCTATCACTATGAAGGCCGTTTTATCTTAATATCAACGCTTCAAACATTTCTTAAAGAGTCAGCTAGACAAATCAGTCCGTAATTCGTCTAAATAAGAGTTACTTAGAACTAAACTGAACTGAACTCAGGCTCAAATCAAGCCTTGTAACAGACGAATTGTTTAGCAACGACATTAATTTTTTCAGTTAAAGAATGGCCAATCTTACATTCACCCTTTATTTTTGAATTTATTTTTCTTTATTGGGTGAAAGTCCTAAATATAGTACCCAACACACGCGCGAACTTTTAGACTCAACCGATAAAAAATAAAGAATCAGATTTATATCTCGGATAAAAAATTGTAACCCTCATGAAAAATAAATTCGTATCATATCAAAAACTCAAATAGCAAACGCGAGACGGTTCGGTAATTTTAAAGAGAGAGAAGGCGATATTATTCTTTCTTCGTCGTAAAATAAAACCTTTTTTCTTTTCATGCACAGACAGACAGTACGCGTCGTCTCTTAAATATATCACGCGTAAAAGAAGCTAAGCCTATCAAGAAAGAGTTAAAAAACATACACAGGGCTCGCGGAACCCTTTTTTTTTCGTAGTTTTAGTTCCTAAAGGGCCCCCGGATGTTTCCCGTTTTCCATCCGGCAGATTTTTGTTGGGTTTATTTTTTTCTTGACTCAATTTACCAACCAACACAGGGGTACTCGGTATTCCGCTGCGTGGAAAAATTTTCCATATTCAAAATATACCATTACCAACGTTATACCATATCACCAAAAAAACGCATCCACGTTTTCATTTCAGTACAATTTCAGGGTGAAAAAATTACAGTGTATAACGCAGTCAAAAAGTCTTGGCGGAAACTTTAGCCCTAACCCTAGCCCCGGTTCCGCAGCACGGTCAAACGATTTAAATTTGCTCATCACTGAAGGAAGTAAATATGGACGGGTAGACTTTGCTTTAACTGCAAACTAGGGTTGCTATTAAAGATGGGATAAAACCCAAAGCTTGGCGGAGGTTTTTTTTTTCGTCTCTCGACGGTTGTCTCAGAGTTTAGGAAGAGAGGGACCGAAAAGAGGAAGCGACGAGGATTGCGCGCCATCAGAGAGGAAAGAGGAAGAAGCTAAAAGGAAGGAGAAAAAGAAACGTCGTGCTCAACCAACGCTGAAATTGGTCGGCTTAAAAACGGAAGCTGGGAAGGGATTTTGGCCAATCAAGGAGAGAGAGAGCGAGAGAGAAGGAAGAAGAGGTTACCATGTTCAATTACCAAGTGTCTCGTCTCTATCACCTAAACTAGGTGTTTATCTATTTAATACCGAGGATGGTGGACGACACATTTCCGGTTTGATATAAAGACTTACTCTTTGTTTCGAAGGCAAAGGCGATCGTGTGAGTGGAAGACTCTGGACGGATTAAGAGAGTCGACGGTCCGAATAAGAAGAACGCTTGACTGGTCGCGATTCATTGGCGATTTATATCGCGTACTTAACTAAGTACCTTCCCTATATTAAGACCGTCCTTTCTTCCTTTATACCGGAATTACTAAGAGGAGACCGGCAAGCGTCTTTTCATTTATACTATACCCTAAATCCTTTCGAGTAGACCTTGGTCTTAAGCCGAAATGATGAATTTAAAACGTGGAACTGCTTAATTATATTTAAAAGGCGTAGTAGGAAAAGTCAAAGGTGATTACCGTGATTTCTATATTTCCTTGAGGGGTCGGACAATTTTAAACTGAATTAAGTGCTATATAAAATAAATATCCATTTTGAGCAATATTATCCTACCCCTTTGATTAATTCACCTATACAGGAAGCCATAAATCTAATGGATTGAAATGAAAATGAAAATACGTGTATGTATACTGATTTTTTATCGGAATTTCCCCTAAAGGCTAGCTAAATTTTCTATATACGTGATCAGAGATGAATTTGGGGAAGTAAGAGAGAGTGGGGGAAGGATTAACTGGGAAATGACTGGGCGCTACCAGCCCTCGTTTCTTTCCTTATCGGTATGGCTCGGCTTAATGGGTTCATTTCGAACTAATTTGAGCAGCCGCCTCCAAATAGGGCCACTTTTATAATCCGACTTATAATTTGGAGAGAAAAATATCGATTGAAAACTTTTTGGCCAAGGCCTGACGCCTCTGGTCGTCCTAGTGTTCCGTCAAGGGTGTAGAACGTGGAGGGAGTAAGAGAGGGTATAGCCGAAGATTTCCGTTCGAATCCATTAGGCGCTAATGGTCCGAGCTTGGAAAAACGCCCAGCCAAATGAGAACGCCACTTTTTCCTAAAGCTTATCGCGGAGGAATATGCGAGAAATAACATCAGGCAGGCGTTGGCCTAGGCCTAGCTATAAAGCCCGGGCCAAAATAATACCTATAACGTTTCTTCTTTTCAATAAGATCGCAATCTCGCCAGAGAAAATCAAGTGTCAGGGACCTCAACCCTTTTCCTAGACTCCTTTCGTTCTTATATCACGCGATATAAATTATCTTGAAACTTTTAGAATTATCCGAGAGAGGCTTCTCTTAATATTCACCAGCTGGAGGGGGATAGCATTCCTCATACCCTCATCCCAAGGGGCCAGCTAGTATAAGAGTCGAAAAGGGTAAAAGGCGATTGGCTCGATTGAGTAATGGGCTAAAGTAGTCCGCCTCGTTATTGGCCGAGATTAACCGGAAACCGAGTCGCGAGTCATTTGTCATCAAATTCCTAGAGACGTCATTCCCCCATCTCACGCTCCTTTCCCTCCCTTATGACTTTGAAATTAACCTTTTCTCTATTAGACTATTTCTTTTTCGAACATCATTTCCTCTCTCGCGGTGCTCTTGGTGCTCCCATCTCCATCCCTATCCCCATCATGCACCTCTTCTCCCGAGCTTCCCCGCTACTTCTCCCATCTTACACGTCGACGTGGAAGAGGAGAGAGAGAGAGAGAGAGAGAGAGAGAGAGAGAGAGAGAGAGAGAGAGAGAGAGAGAAATTCAAATTCGGTCGCTAACTTCTCACCCTTCCTTGTTGGCCTGGCGTTTATTAAAATCCTAATTAAGAGAAAACGTACGTAGGGTCGTTTCTCACACGGATTTTTTTTTTCGTTTTCCCCTGTCCCTATACATCCCTTATTCTTTTTTTTTATACGCGGGTTCTAGATAGGGGTTTTTTATTTGGTAGAAATTGGACGACATTTTTTTGACAGAAACAAAGATTAACTCCGACAAGTAACCACGCGACTTACTAACACGACGACGACGGTGTAAAATTTCCATAGTACCACCAACTCTTTAAGGGGTTAAATTTATATTATAATCGATCGAAAGGGTTAATGTAGAAAATGGTGAATATATTTTTTTGGCCAAAAATAATCGCTATTAATAAATTTTTAAAATAAAATAACATTTTAATTCCAAAATAATATCGCCTTAGAGAGGGTTTTCCTAACACACGAGTGTGCTGCGGGTTAAACATTTCTACAGGGGCAGGCAGAAAAAGCATTGAGTATTTTACGCCTATAAGTGGGCTTCACCCTTGTACGTTAATGTGCAGCGGATGCAACAATTTTACAGGCGTCATAAAAATAGCGTGGAAAATCCTCAATGAAGATAAAACTGAATATGTAGAAAGGAATACGAAAGAATGAAGGAACGAGACATTTCTCCTTTTCTCTGGGATAAAGATGAGAATGGGAGAAAAAGGAAAACTGAGACACTATTTACTTTATCTCGTTCAGGGGATGGCGAGAGGGGGTCTCTCGTACCGTCGATATATAAGGCTTATCGTTCGTTTAGCCCTAATTACGTGGGATAATTTGTAGAGACGACGTACGTAGGATAGGTCCCCGGGACTCTTGTCTGGAGCTGGCTGGCCCATGAGAGCGAGAGAGAACTCTTTGGCACTACGTCTTTCACAGTCTGCCTTTTCTAATAGGTTAAGTCCATTATCCGAACGCTACAGGACGCCCTTCTTTTTGATACAATATTGGGTGTGAAGAGAGTACAGAGACGGGAGGGATGTATTAACGTGTACCCTTGGCGCAATTAACTAAGGAGTTTCTTCGTTTCTTCTTCGGATACCAAGCTAAATCTAGCCACTTTCCTAAAGTTATTTAACTCCAACGTGTACGAGTCTTAGAGAGAGAGAAAGTGGCTGGGCAATAACACGGCCGGCAAACGCTCTAGCCAAAAAACATTAAGTGCAAATAGCTATCAATCTCGCGAGTTGCTAGAGGCGAGAAAGTGGTTAATGTAATTGCTCGCCCAAAAAACTTTTTTTTTGGATGCCCTTTTTTATTTTCTTCGCTTCTCCTTGTAGTTTTCATCCTAAGAGGATAGCTCGGACCATACGTTTTCGCGACTCTCCGGGGGTGCTAACGCGGAAAGAGTCGACGGTACGAGGGTAATACCTTAGAAAGAAGTCATTTATATTTCAGTGAAATTGGCCATCGTAGATCTAATTACCTCCTTATATCCTTCGTTTTTTTTATTTTCTTTACCCTCACTAGGCTACATTCCCTAGAGGCGGAAGTTTGATATTTCCGTGCTCGAGTTATACAACTTGGGGAGAAAGAAAACTCCACTTTTCAAAGTTTAGGGTGCAGTACGAGTTAGGCTGGCCTTAACCAGGAAGGGTTAAGGGAGTCGCCGTTACTTTTTCAAGATGTCGCAATTTATAAGTCTTTTGGCGCCAAACGCTACAGATATATATACTGCCCGGGCTATAAAACATTTTTATTATATTTTTTAGGTGTGCCATAAGAAATAGCCTAAGGATAGAAAGAGTTAGGTATAGTCTTGCTTTTTCTTTCGTTATTAGAAGCGACACGGCACCAGGCCATTGTATAACAGGCCGCGTCCGTCGTCATTTCAACTTTACTTCTGTTATTTTTATATTTTCCCCTTATAGGAACTGTCTCAGGAGAAGATTTGACCGGAGATAAAATACGAATGGAAGAGCATTTTAGCTGAACTTTTAGCTTGGACTATGGTCAACCCTTCAAGTGAAAGATCAAAACATCCCTTTCAAAGTGTTGAAGTTTATATGTCTTGAAGGAAGAAAAAAACCAACCTTTCACTAAATTTCGAGTCCCTGAGATTTTTTTGACATACGCGGGCTGGGTGGGCTCGTAAACACAACGTCGACGTAATATCAAGTGTATGGGACGAAACGCGGCCCACGGTGAATCAAAAAGGTGGAGTTTTGATCGTAAGTTTCAGTCGTGTTGAGGGGGAAATCTTGAAGCAGGGTGGAGACAGAAATAAAATATAAAAAAACTATACAGAGGAAAGAGGATATGGTCACACGAAGCTTCGGGGGTATATTTCAGGGGGGTAATAACTTAAATGAAGAATCTCTTAAGTCGCGGACCAAAAAATGACGAACGGGAAGTTGTCTTTCTGTCCTCTTCCAGAGAATTCTCCTAAATTTCGCCTCTGAAAGCTAATATTACATGCCTTAAACATATTTAAAGTCAAAAAACAAGATGAATAGCGTCATAATACACTATCAAACACGATTGCATTGATTCCTAAACAAATTTATGTTTCATATTCATAATTACTAATTAGGTAAGATATTAGTCCTTATTTACTAATACCGAATGGTGGCAGATACAGTACAGTACTACTATTAACGAGATGACATTAGATTCACGAGATACACGAGACGGGGGTTTGACGAACTTTAAAAAACGCGTGAGACGACAACGTGGGTGGGCTGGGCCTCGTCGAAACACGCACGCGACACATAACCAGATCGTTTCCCGCGCTTATAGCTCCGAAGGAAGCCACTTTTTCGCGCCATAACCGTATAGACTTTCGGTAGTCTAATTGAATTCCCCTTTCCTTCTAAATCAAGAGTCTCAACGGGGTCCGAAAAATTCCTCCAGATATACGATACTAACTGTACGAACAAGGGGGAGCCTAAAACGGAAGGTCGAATAATCCCCTAAAAAAATATAAAATAAATAAAAAACCCAAAATAAACCTAGAATAAAGAGGAGAAGGCTATCCCTAGTTGAGAATATACAGTATATATTTAAAATGAATGGGATACTTTATTTTAATGTATAAGGGATCCCATAGAGGACGGTTACTCTCGCCTCATTTGCCTGCTGCTGGTACTGGCTTCTTCCTGCATAATAGAAAATCCCACCCATTCTAACGCGGCTATATGGTGGGATTCTCCTTGCACCATTTTCTTTCAACCCGTATTATACAATAACAATGGTAAATTAATCCGAAGTAAATTCATCCATTTGTGATTTTAAAAAGGGAAGAGTACCTTTGGTGTATCAATTGGGACCATGTTTCTATCTACAATATTAAAGAAGATACAAGCAATTATGTTTTGTTAATGGACACTACGCGTTTGGCTTTCCCGCGAAGCACTCACTGGGAGTACTCCTATTGGTCGCCTAGTACCACCTGAAGTATTCGTCCAATAGGGGTAGTACTCTCAGAAAGCCTAACGTGTAGTGTACATTGCGAAAACTTAATCGCGCGTATCTCCATTAATATTGTAGATAGAAATATGGTTTCAATTGATATATACATTATTTTATACGCTCTTTCGATTAAAAAAAGAAATAAAATCCATCCCGAAGTATCCCTTTAAGCTAAAAGGCGTGAAAGTGCCAAGTTGTCGAACAGTATCCCTTTAAGAACCTCGTGATAATAAACTTCCAATACTTGGGAGTTAGGGTGCGGGTTAACAAATATAATATGGAAGCCAAAGTTGCGCGGTTTTAATCATTGTAATGCGAGCTAGCCATTTCGTTTTCGGCCTACCGTAAGCATTTTTCGGAACTATTAATCCTCCCCCCTCTCTACGCCCCCTTTCCCGGGGTTTTAAGTCTGAAATATGACGGTCGACTTCAAATAGACTATACATTCGACTATAACGCTCGGACCCCAACTTATAGTTCGTCCCAATCGGAGAATAAGGTAAAACTTACCAACAAAAACCCCCCGAACGTTATACCTTCATACCCATTGAAGACTGAGATTGTAATGTATATGTAAAGGAAGAGAGGGGGGGGAGGTTGGGTTCTCCCTGGTCCGGAAGCCGGACAAGTCTATCTTTTCGACGGAAACTCAGACTCGGTTTGAATTAACGCTATACGCGTGAGAATAGAAGCCCCCTAATGTCAGACCCTCCCCGATTCTGGACTTTAAATATTATTGCCATTGTACCGAACAATTTCAGTATTTTACAAAGGCCTAGCTGCTGTAAGCGTAATTTTCTATACAGCGTATAGAATCATTTAAAAGTTCTGACCAGTCTTGCATAGTAAAAACGTTTTTCACTTACCAGAGGAGGGAGGAGGCTTGAAGGACGATCGGATATGAAATATGATTCCACTTTTAAACATTCAGATACAAAGTTTTAAGTCGACGCGTGCAGACTGCGTGGTGCGGTGGATAACGATTTGCGAACCATGGATGGATCTATACGAGAAGAAAAAGATCGTTTTGAAAAATTCAACCCCCACTTTATAGTGAGTGAATCAGTATAAGTTGCAGTTATGCCAATATATTGCCGAATGTTTTAAGCATTTAATAGCGTGTAGAGACGATATCTTTTAGGCCTAAAAAAATTCATACACGCAATATACATTCTTGCGAAGTTCCCAATATATTTATAAACAAAAATATATATATATTTTAAAATAATTTAACTAAACTTTTGATAAAATTTACTAAAACAAAATGATGCACCAAAAATAAGTTTAAAATTTCGCTCGCTAGCTTTTCAACATGTAAAGTTACTTATAAATTCAACTCCCCCATGATATTAGTCATTCCGTCCTATAGTAGAGTTTACCCTTTTAAAAATCAATATCTTAAAATTCAGTTTCCAAGAAGTACATCACGGCCCTTGTAAAATATATGCAAATTCGTTTATAAATATAAATTAAGACCGTATACATCTCAATATTGAAAATATCAAAGTGTATATATACGTACGCGTCTCCCGCCGTATTCATAATTCTCTTTAAACCATAAATAAAATACTCTAAAAATCAGGTTATATACAGCTTGGTTCAGTTATTCGATAACAAATTTAATAGCGGAGTATGAATTTAGTAAAACCAAGAAGTGATATCTAGTTTATTAGGGAGAAGGTATAAGATGCCTAAGTATTCGCGCGCCATAGTCCCAGTCCCCCTTTCAAAATACAAGGCGGGACGTAAAAGGAGGCCGGGCTATTTCGACTCTCCTCAGTCGGAAAATACGGAATTTCCGTCATTCGCGTCGCGCTGACGTGAGTTTTCAAGAACCAATGAGATGCTGGTTGTAATTTAGAGGCGGGGATTAACTCCGGTCCTACGTTTGAACTGGAGATAAAGCTGTAAATGTGACGAATTTATACCTTCTCCCTAATAAACTAGATATCACTTCTTGGTTTTACTATGATTCTACAAAAACAGGTCATAGCGTATTGCCTTACAGACAGGTATAGAAAAGTGTATAACTCCATTTAACTACATTAAAGTATAATAATATAAAACTTTAATATAATAGCTGGGAATTCAAGAGACACAGATAGAATTCCCAAAGGATATTTCTCTCGCGCCAACTCGTATTAAATTGTATCCGAAATACAATTTAGATCGTCCCTGCGAAGGCGAGAATATTACTAAAACCGTACACGCGCGCGTGAGCTAGGCTCGCGAGTTGCGGAGATTTAATTAATCTAGCACGGCCCAAATTTCGTCTTTCAAATTTAATCAGAGAAAGAGGGAAGGAAGATAGCGCAGTAGAAAGTTAGAACAGAGTGAAGGGGAAAAGGCCGGAGCAGCCCCGGAGCAAACAGCCAAGGCCTAAATTTAAAATTATATAAAGCTTATTAGGAGAAAAGCCAAAAGGGATATTCCGAGTTTCTAACCTCTTAAACTTAACCCTGGCTCTGTTGAGACTATACAAAGTCTAGAGTTATTATATAACTTATTCGTTACGTGGCTTTTGAATATATTTATAGATAGATCTTGTTTAGGTATAAAGATAAATCGATACAAATTCTCAAGGAAGTGTTAAATACGGTATAACGGAAAGTAAAGTAGAGCAAAACCATGCGCTAAAGTTGAACCTTTCGGTAAAGTTAGGTAAACATGGCCGAGTCCCTGAATTATTTAAAATTTAAGGTTATTCCATATGAAGCCATAATGTTTACAAATATCCCCCCCCCCGAAACTTTGATATCATAAGCTATAGAGAAAGGTTCAGTCTGGTTAATAGTCCATTAACTAACGTAAATGTAGCAACGCGTAAAAGAGTTCAAGAAATTGACCCAAAAATCTTTACTAGCGAAACATTCTGGGAATTTTCGGTTCAATTTCTAAAATAACTCTCTATATACACATCAGAGAGACTGTTAAGGCGCAATACCCCTGACTGTTGTCTTTTTCTACTACACGGGTGTTCAGCGGTTGAAACTCTTCTACAGGGGCAAATACATACAAATAAAACCTCAATTTAACCGGTAAAATATTTTCATTAATTAATAAACCTCGGGTACTAAGGATTATCGCGATTTAAATTAATCGCCAAACCGCCGAGTAAAATCAAGACTCGGTAAAATTAATGCTCCGTTATAACTTTAGTACATTTTAAAACAAAGTAGTTTTGGCCTCAAAACTGATTAATTTATTAAACCCAGTATAACTACGTTATCGTACCAGAGAGAAGGAGAAAGAGAGTGAGAGAGAGAGAGAGAGAGAGAGAGAGAGAGAGAGAGAGAGAGAGAGAGAGAGAGAGAGAGGGAGAGAAGAGGATGGTTGTAGCTCTAGCTACAGGAATGAATTTAGGTTGGAATCCATCCTCATCCATTTCGAGGCTACGGAGAAGATTGCCGCGAGTTTATGTATGTATATATGGTAAGGGGAATGTCACCTAGACTTTATAGGATCAAATCGTTTTGAAATTTTGATAGAAACAGGGTATACGTATGGAGACAAAATGGACAGTTATCTCGACATTAATTAATAGAAGGCTTAAAATGCAGTAATACTAGCGTATCCAGAATGTTTATCTCTAACCAAAAGGGACGGTTTAAAGGCCCCCGCGTCGAATTAGGGAGTCGGCGTTTGGGCGTACAAATCATCGAAGCGCAATGGAAGCAAATTTAGTATATGGCGACTCCAATGATTTTCCGATTCATTGTTAATTACTGGTAAAAGGTCGAACATTGATCGGACAATGAGTTTCATAGAGCCCGAAATATCGAGAGAGAGAGAATAACGTGGCCTTTCTCTTTGACTATAGCATAAAGGATAACGCGAATATAGACACATTTTGACGAATTAACGCCAAATGTTGCCAAAGGAAGCGGAAGTTTTCGGACTAGGCTTTTCAAAGTTTCGACAACGACGCCTCTTTTATACATATAAACCGCAAACTTGGTATAATAATTCCTGTTTCCAGGAAATCAAATGGAGAGAGAGAAGGGAAAAAAGGTAGAGCTCTTTTTGACAAAAGAACCTAATTTTTTTTACCGAGAATTGAGGACTTTGATTAAAAGTCTAGGCTGTAAAGAATATATATAAAAAAGAATGGGTTCTAAAGTTGGGTTTGAAAAGAGCGCCAATCAATGGATCGCTTTTTCCCCCGGACTCTTTGATTTCTTTTCAATCAATTCCCGCTGCCATTATAGAAGCAGAACTCGCGTGTTGTATATGCGGTTTAGTTGTATATGCGGAATTGGAGACAGATTCTATTTCTCGGAATCAGTTTGAAAGATTCACAGAATGCCTGGGAGGACTATTACGTCTTTCTTGGTTAAAACTAGTAAGTCACCTGAATTCACTGGAAAAATTTAAAATACAAAGTTGAACATCAGAACGAGCTAGGTTTCAGTCGTTCTGATAGGACATGGTACTGTAAAAGGCATTGGTATAATGATGGTGAAAGAGGAAAGAAGCAGCCGTTTGTTCGATACGCGACTATAACGGATAACTTTATAGAAAAGTTCTCCTCCCACCATGGATGGCGTATACCGTATCTCCCCGCCATCAACTATAAATGGCTTACCACCGGTATATTTCACCATGTCCCATCCTACAGTAGGTCTGTCTTAATGCTTCGGACTTTTGGAGTGGGCGAAAAGCAGGGTCTGGCGACGACTAGACGGGTGCAAAAGTAACTTTTTGCCTCTCGCGGACGCGGTACAAATTGGTTTATCTCCTCAAGACCATAAATGGTTGGCCAAGAAGAGCCCCTCGTCGGGGGTAGATTGAAGAAGGTAGGCTTCTCTTCATTGTTTGGTCAGCGCGGCGGAAATGATTTGTAGAACAGGAAAGATCTGTCCTCCCGCGCTGCTTGTCACCTTACAACATCTCTCTGGCTACTTACGCGGGCATTGGCCCGGTACGGAGAGATGGGGGTTTAGAATGGTCGAAAAATGGTCTACCCAACGTTTCTGAAGGAGAAAATACATAGATAACCGCGGAGAGTGACCAAAAACGACGATATCCTGCTGCAAAGATCGCGGAGAGTGGATGAAAAACATTTCTAAATGTCTCTTTTGGGGCTTTGGTCTCTTTCCTTCTGGAAGGACTAATTCAGACCTTGTTGTAGCTAGACAATATTGATTCTCATAATTCTGTGGGGCCAACTTTTACTTAAACTGTAACCGTCTAGAACCACGAGACAATACAAAACCAAGTAATTCATGACAACAGTCCAATGCCACGAAGTGTATTACACCTTCAAATGGAGTAATTGTTCAAAGTCTCATGACAACCGGGTTGAACCGGGTATTCCATGAACAAGAGAACTGCCCTTGATGAAAAATTCATCAAAATTTCTGCCATTCATTTCTAGATGGCGGAATTATCTCTTCACTGAAGCTTCAAAACATTCCCTCTCCGACGTTCCCCTAGCTGGTGGTGGTGGTACGGCAGGTCCCGAAGATGAGGAGGCTAAATCAAGAGCTAAATTTTCTCCAAATTTATGCGTCACTATCCCCCCCGCGCAATTCCGCCCTACACCGTACCCATTTTATTCCTCATTTTTTCCCTTTCGTGGAAGCGAGGGAGCTGGGGATGAAGAAGCGACGGAAGATACTGGTGGTGGTGGTGCACGGAATATAGGAGCGGGGAAAAAAGAAGAGCCATTAGCGACGGTATGTGTAGAATTAAAAGCTCGCCAAATTTCTCGTGGTCCTCTTTTTTTTTTTTTTTTGCTCCCCTATCCTCTCTGGCCTCCGCCGCATCCAGTTTGGAATAAAAAGAATTATGGATGCAGGGATGAGAGGAAAAGAAGTAGGAGGAGAAATTTTAGCTCCTAGTCTCCATCCCTAGATGCTGGGCCACGCTCCCTTGTAATAAGTCTACCCGCCTACGCTATCCAGCGAAAGATAGGACACTTGCCATTTTTCTCTCGCGAAAACTTCCCTAACTATACATTCATTTTACATATTTCAGAGATTGTGAAGTTTTTCATACACCATAAACAATCCTTCTAGAAGCACAATTTAAACTCCTCTCTGATAAATACATAATAAGTCTAAAATTATGTTTCCTTTTCTGAGAGGCAACTGTTGAACCCCTTGATCTCGACAGAGAATCCCGAAAGTCGATCCTTGTCTTACTCTACAAGTATTACGAGCTTCCCCATCAACAGAATAGATATAAAATAATAAACGGGTCTATAGCTGTCAAAATTTTCGGACCACAAATCAACGCCGCTGTTACTGACTACGGAGAGGGAGTGCGGTGTAAAAGGTCAACTCAGGATGTCGGACTATACTTTTTTCGACAACCCCACTCTTCCCATGCACCTTCATTTCAAGCAGCTATCTTCAATCTCTTTTCGAAGTCTCGAAGATTCCGAAGAGAGAGAGAGAGAAGTTTGGTTCTAAAAATAAGTCACTGAAGAAGGAGTTGTTCTTATTGATCGAAATCTTCTCAGACTTTGGCGAAAAACCTTTTTCCAGAATTTGTTTTTTTACTTTCCCTGGACTATAAGGGCGAAAAAAGGATTGAGGAGATTTATACTAACTCCGGAGAAACTGAAGAATGAACAAAAATTGTTCGACAAAGGAACGATTTCTTATTTCATTCCGTACAATCTCAAGTTGCGTTTCTACACCAAGTGACTTTTTTCCTGTCTTTGGAGGACAATACTCAGACACTAGTCTCGACATTTAGACTGGTTTTATATAGAGCAGTCAGTTATTATAAGGGTGCTGTTTTGATTTATCTCTAAACTCTTCAATAAAAGAGTTAAAAAAACTTAACGAAAACGTGTAATTTAGGCATATTTCGAGCGAAACTTGGTACATCTTAGGTCTTACGTCAATTTCTAATTAGGCCTAATTAGCTTGATAGAATTACGTTAGTTACTCGTTCGAACGCATTATTGTCGAACAGAAAATCTCAAACTTTTATACAGGGTGTTTGTGAAAAGTCCATCAATAATGAAAGGGCGTATTTATTGGGCCATTTTGAGTCGAAAATGTTCTATGACATTTTGCCGTCCGAGCCACGGTTTTCGAGTTATGATTTGAATATTTTAGGGATGACCCCTTCATTAAATTAGCGCTGTCTTTCAATTTCTTAATTAAATTTAAGGGGTCATCCGTAAATTACTCCAATCATAACTTGAAAACAGTGGCCCGAACGGAAAAATGTCATAGAACATTTTCGACTCAAAATGGCCCAATAAATACGCCCTTTCATTATTGATGGACCTTTCACAAACACCCTGTATAAAGAAAGATCTTTAAGCCTAAAGTATTATTAAAAATACCGATGTATTTATCGTAATAGCCCTCAATAAGAGATAAAAATCGAATATTCACCAAATAGGCATTCTAGAGTACTTGAAGCATTTCAAATGAATAGGGGGAACATTTTCCAAAAAGGTATTACACTATCTTGTCGGCGAATCTAAAGTGCCCAGTATAAAAATGACCTAGAACTTTGACCTTTTTTAAATATTCAGTACTCTCTCTCAATTCGTTCCGTTTCGTAGGTCTCGGTTAAAAAAGAATTTCGTGATAACAATAAAGAGAGAGAGGGGGCTCTTGTCGGAAAAAGAGATTAGTATCTTTACATATCGCACGATTTTTAAACGTTCAGACGTTTTCTTAAGAAAAGAAAGAGAAATAGACGTGGACACGGCGTGCACCAACCATCGTTGCTGCGTGCTATAGAAAAATATTCTACCACAAAAGCGTTTTATCGGTTAGAATCGAGAATTTTCAAAGAAAACTAATATATACGAATTTTGAAAAGGTGGAGGCATGTTTTTTTAGGCCCGAGTCGTTCGTGATTACCAGAGTAACGATAGTAAAGTAGGGAAGATTGGAAGATGGTAGAGGATAAATTATCCTTCGACTAAATTAAAGCTCTCACGTCGAATACAGCAAACTTAAAGTAAACGTCAAGTGAATCGAAAAATATAGTCAGTTCTGTTCAGCGTATCTAAGGTGGTCCATCAAGATATTTACCTCGTTCTTTGCATAACCATAACCTCATCATAACTGAAGTATATCTCTAAAAAAACCCGTTTTTAGAGGGATACCTATTGGAGTTAAACTGCACGTTCATCACGAACAATCCATTCTATTCAGATTTTAGTGGGGTTTTTTAACAGAAAAAAAATCTATAGCCCTTGTGCACGGACATATCAAGCTTTCAAAAAGATTGGCTGAAAAAATTGGCTTTGTTCTAAGCACAGTTCTATTGTTCTATGAAGTATTCCACACCCGCGCGACAAAATCTGCTCTATTATAAGACAAAAATATTTCATAGGGCCGAATATTCCAAACAGTTAAAACGTTCTCATTACAATTAATTAAAATCTGTTTTTGTTAATAAAAACTGTGTCAGGATGAAACTTTGAGATGTACTAGGATAAAACGGGGTTGAAGTCACTGTGATCAAAGCTTCTTCCTCATCTCCATCAAGTATCATCACAAGAATGATCTGTCTGTGTCACTCCATATTTTCCAACTAAAAAATGCCTACTAAAAGTCCCTCGGAATTTTTGAATTTCTCTTAACTAGTAGATGGTCCGTCCCTATGAAATATTGTTTGTCTAATCCGGCCCTTTGAATGGGGCTAGCCCCTGGGCTCATAGAATCATCCTTCTTTGATTAAAATGAGAGGGAATCATTCGTGCGAGGTAATTAATATCCTTTTCCCCGCGACTTTTTCGAGTGAAGTTTCTAAAAGCAAACGTGTGAAATTTTTTTTCCTTTCCTTCATCTATGCTAGTAGTGGGTGATCTGAATATCTCTGCAAAAGATTTTTTTTTTTATTTTTTCCATGTCGAAACGCATTGCTCCGATAAAAAAGAGAGGCGAACTATATTTTTTTTATTCATCATCGTTCCATCTTTTTCCAATTCCCTGGGGGCATTTTTCAGACGCTTATTAATAGCTGACTAGATTACATCCTAGTTTTTCCAAGTACACTCATTCGTTCGGCTATATACTGTATATTGCGAAACGAATCAGCAACTTCTATCGACGTATATACTGACTAAGTGTGTGTGTATGTGAGAAAGCGAAAAAAATTTATATACATATATCCCAAATGAATGACTAAGCAAATTGGAACAAAATTGATTACAAAAAACGATAAAATGCATTCGGTTCTATTACAAGATCTTTTTCTAATTTTAGGCCAATCATTTATAAACGTCTACATTTGTTGTTTGTAAGAATCAATACTCATTGCGGGATGTAATGCATATTCAACTTATAGACTTTTATAAAGTTTATCTATAATTTTATATATATATAATTTATATTCCTAATCACGAACTGGAAAATAAATTCCAAAAATATTTCTTTGAACTCGCAAACAGTATTTGTAGGAAATTCAAATACTAGAGGTTAATTAGCCCGTCTTATCAAATCTTCACGTTAACCACACTATTCTTAACTATACTTCAGAATTTTTTCGATGCCTTATTTCCATTCCGTGCTTAATCATCTTTGAATTGGCTTTGTAACGAAATATTCAAAAGCAGATAAAGGGTAACCGGTAAGCAATCCACTGATGCAGTGCGTGAACGCTTGAATACCATTTTCGAAACCCAAATAATTTTGTCAATATGATACTAAATTTCCTAGAATACCATCTAATCATTTCCTCAAACTAAACGTTACTGTCGTTACAAACAAAAAGACAGATAGATTAAGTTTGGTTTTTCGTGCCCATGCCATATTTCATTTACATATCCCTCTATCTGTATGATATACAACATCTAACCAAATGTGTACAGAAGAAAAAAAGTGGTCCCCAAAAATTAACAATTTAACCAAATTAAGTTACTCACTCATTAGGGATAATGTCCATTACGAATTGACCTATTCGAGCGTGAAGCGATCATAGTGACGTTGGCTTGTACTTCATGTTCAAATTATTCTTTTTCCTACCCAAAAAAAGAGAAAAAGAATTTCGGCTTTAATTAACTTGATCAGGGAGAAATATTTCGCCCTAGATAACGACAAGCGGGACGTGATATTAAAAAACATCCCTTCTCCTTATCCACCCGAAGGACGTCAAACAAAAAATAATAATAATATTAATAATAACAGGGCGCGGATATCGTAGTTCATTCTTCAACCTTCTCATCATCCCCAAGGCGCGCATTAGTGTATACCCATAAACGTGTACAGTAATATATATAGCCATAACTGAGTAACAATATGTCCGGCACGATTGTACCAAGCAACATAATTCCCTAAAACTCAAAGGAATGGTACCGCTTTTAAATTTATTAGTAATATACTTTTCACGTTATGAAGTACTCCTAAGCAAAAGCAGAAACTCGGCAGTTGCGTTCAGTTCAGTTCATTTAAAAATGTAAAACTTACTAAAGTGTCTGTGTGCCTGATCACACCGCCATGCAACATTCATGAATGAAAACAGAGAGGTGACATGACGGTTCAGCGTGTCGCGCCTTATTTCCTAAGCTCATTCGCAATCATGCTCAATGTTTAGAGTCTGACCAAACTGATGCCTTATTATGGCAGAAAAATTAATCTTAATTAACTAATTACTAAAGTTCGGTTAATTCAATCGAAAGTGAAAGTTCTATGGATCATTTTGACGGTCGATTTTTGGGTGCAACTTTTCCTTCAACGGAATGGTCACCTAAACAATTCAAGACCACCAAACACGAAGATGCATCCAGCATCAGACGACAGGACGACACTAACAATTTTATCTAATTTTTTTCTCTCTCTCTTTTACGTTACTTGTGGATAAGCAAAAAATAGGGTGGGTTGATCCTATATTACTATATCTCTGTGTCTATATTTTGCTAACGTAATAACAGAGTTCGTGATGTTGGTTACAATATGCCAACATATCTTTCGAAGGAATGCTATCCAACATTACGCAGCGTGGAGCAGCAGAAAAAAAAAATTAGTGCGTGCCTTCGTGGGGAAGGGAAAGGGGAGAAACTCGTGAAAGAAATAAAGAAAGAAAGAAAGAAGGAAAAAAGTAAATAGTCGGGTAACGTAAATTAAATTTAGTTTCTAAATTATATAGTTCGTCGAATATAAGACGAGAAAGCGCTATCATTTGCCTACCTATCACTTTCGCCAGTTGAAATTTTTCTTTTCTTAAAATGTTTTCAATTGAATTATAGTCGGTCTTACGAAGTTACGATGTTCGTCTCTTATTTACTTTTTTTCCCTCCCCCTAGATGGTGTAGTCCTTGAACAGGATAGCATTTAATTACTAATTTCTCTAGTTACCTGTACTGTAAATCAACGATTTTATCCGTTTGATATTATATCAATTTCGATATAGGTAAACTTTTAGCTATAACTTACTTAATCTCTATATGGGTTATGTTTTTGGTTTAAGCGACTACTTGTCCCTTAAAAGAACGGGGCTCGAGTCATTGCTCAAAATTATCTGTAGAGCCAACGCGCCCTCCCCGCGGGGGAGGTTAAATCTTAAGATAAAAAAAATCTCAAGACCGGACCGGACACTAGCGCCCGAAAAATAATAAAAAAAACACCGTCATTTTCAAGAAGGCAGAGGGCGTTGGTGTGCGTATTTTGAATTTTCCTGGCAATCATAATCTTTTTCTCTCCACTAGAAGAGGAAGTACAACCATAAGTTTATAAGATACGTTCATCATAAGTTTGTTAATCTCTGGTTACAAACTGGAGCTTGGCATGAAGTGAATGAGGTAGGTCATAGATTCTGGTAAAGCGACGCCTGGTTACTGAGCGCTGTCAAAGGCCTAGGACCTAGATGCAATGTGCAAAATTAATTACTCAATTCTCGCTTGTCGTTCTCCCTTGAACTAGATCTCACGCAGTAATTCTCTAGCATTAAGAACTATAGGTAGTGCTAGACTTATGGAACATATCTTATAAACTTATGGTACTACCCAGAGATAGAAAAAAACCGAATCTTAAACCCGGCTATTTTGTATTTTATCTCAATGGGGGATTTGTGCAAAAACTCTCCTCACGAAATGTCATCAGTTTTAGAGGTTAGAATTCTAAGAGAGAGTGAAAGAGGTACCCACAAAAAAATCTTAATTTCTTTTTTTTTCTCTTTAAGAAAATAGCTCTATTATACCTATAGCTAACTATTATTTAATGGAGAAAACTTCAAGCGCCAATTTATAATGTCTAAAAACGGTTTTCTTTTTTTTTCTTTTACTTTAAAATCTCCTCCCAACACTTAATGGTCTTACCCTGGCCATTTACAAACCCATCTCCTACTCCTCCCCTCCTTCGTTTCGTTTCGTTAACATAAATGAGATTTAAAAAAAATAGAACGATTAAGAATATTACGTATAACAACGGAAAACTTGGCGAGCGTAAAAATAAAAAAAAGATAAAATAAAAAAGGTAAACCCATTAAGGGGACGGGACATCCGTTCTACACGAGTTTCTAAACCATAATTCTAGTGGCGGAACCGCTCACGCTAGCGTTTAACCATGCCTTTCTGACACGATAAGGCACACCGTGTATGTATGTATTCTTTGTAACCCTAGCAAAACATATTTGAGTCAAAACTCGGATATTATTTACCTAAAACCTCCAACCGATAACGAAAACAACATATTTCAGCTTTGATAAAAAAAATGTGTCCTGAAAATTTTTGCCTGCAAAAAATAAACTTGGGCGTACGTATAGATAAGGGATGCGATTTTTCTGAAATTCGAACTCTTTCAGAGTATGAATTTTTATTTCACACGGTCGTCATCGTGAAATTGATATTTTTTCCCATGAATATTTCAAGGGATATATTTACTTCATAAGATATGTTCCATAAGTTTGTTAATCTCTGGTTACAAACTGGAGTTTGTTATGAAGTGATTGAAGTAGGTCATAGATTCGAGGTAAAGCGACGTCTGGTTACTGGGCGCTGTCAAAGGCTTAGTATAGACTAAATAGGACCTAGATGGAAAGTGCTCAACCGAGTGTAGTTGCTCAATTCTCGAACTAGCTCGAGCTGTAAGTCTCTAGCATTAGTGTCATACTTATGGAACATATCTTATAAACTTATGATTTAATTTACACGCAATTCCGTTTTCAAGATCACTGAGAGAACTGAGGAAATTCTCATTGCGGCCTTTTGCGGGTATCATCAAAGTTTCCAGGTTTTCGGTCAGCGATTTATTCGAGGTAGATTGGTTAATACGGCGAAACCTTGTGTTAATAAAGATAAAGGATTACCTTCCTCGCTTTCCCTTCATTAATAAAAACAACGCGACAAAAATCTATACAGTATATGGCTTCTCTGAATAAACGAACGAGTTTTTAAACTGTACCCCTAAGGATAACTTTCGCAAACCATTTATAAATAATTTGGTAGGTACGAGCTGTGGTGTTATCGGTTATATAATAAACTAACGGCAGTTGCCAGCCTTTTACGGGTTGGGTATATTTAAGAATAGTAACACGGGGTGCCATTACTATAGGTACATCGTCAATTTGGGAATAAAAACGAGGGCCCCAAGGTCCAGTTTATTTCGTAATATGCCTTCTGATTAGATACGGACTGGTGTACGATCTAAAATGGAATATGTGCTTATATTAAAATTTTAAGGTCCCAAGAAAAACTTTTAAACTACATATAAGTTCAAACTAAATTATTGAAGAGTCCGTTGGTGTCTATATACGACGAAAGAGACTGAAAAACTTTTCGTAAAACTTCTTATCAAAATATTGGATTTGTCGCTAGGCCTAGCTAGCTGTTCGCGTAATTATGAAACGTTTTCAAACATCTATTAAAATATCTCACCTCCGGGAAAACCTGCCTTTACAAAAATAGAGAAAAAAAAGTAATCGATATTCAATTATACTTCGTTTAACGACCATCTTTAAAAGAACTTTTTTAGGTTTTGAAAAGTTTCTTAAATTTGATAAGAGAAGTTTCAATTTTGAAATATTTTCCCGCTGAATAGAATCCATTGGAACACGATTATAATTGAAAAGTTATACGCTAAAGAGACGTTTCTGATGTAGACAATGAAACGAGGAAGTTCAGAACAGAATTATTTCAATTAAATTGAATTAACTTAACCAAGACCTTTAGTTATATCGCAATAAAAGAAACCAGTTTTTCATTTTTTTTAGCCTCCCAACATCTCTCTTCCTTACAAAATTGTAAAAAGGTGCCTAGACGAGTCGAATCAGGATCAGAATTTAAAGAAAAAGATGCAAACTATTGTTATACCAATCTTGAAATAAAAAAACCACAACTTTTTGTTAAATACAGACTACAGAAGAGAGACATTAGGGAGAAACTTGGCTTATGCAACAAACTCGTTGGATAAAAACTAAAAAGGTTATTGTTAAATTTTCAAACCCCCCTTCCCGGCAAATCTTTTTTCATTCTTTAATTTATTTTTTATTTTTAAAAGCCTCCAAGGCTTAAAGCGCATAAAAAGTGAAGAGTGATATTCTCCTCTGAACGCTAATTATTAAATGTTCCTGTTTAAAACTCATTCAAACTTACAGAACAAAAAAAAAAGAAGTTTGGAACTAAAGTGTTCAGTTCATAAAAACAAAAATGACCCAGACTCTTTAATGTCTTTATACTTTGGAAAAAAAAATAATTTTTTTGGAATTTCTTTCTTTTTATCGGCATACCCTGGTATGAAAAATTCTCCATGGTCAATTTTTGAAAACATATTCCACACATAACTAGGCGGTAAAAAAAGTGCGGCAATTTGAAATTTTCGCTATCATTAAATTCTTTATAGACCTATTAGCGTTAATATATATTTTTTTTTACTGTACAGATAAAATTTGGGGTACTAGTTTTGCTCTTTTTAGGGAAAATTGAGAAGATTTAGCGAGAAGAGGCGCCAATATTTTGGGCGCTAAAAAGAGGGACTAGTTTTGGGGTCGTTTTCTTATCTAGTCGAGTTATAAACGAGGAACGAAGGAGAAAGAAAGAAAAAAGGCGCAATTTTTTGGCGGGATGAGGCCAATTCGATCGTTTTCTCCATTTGGGCGCGAAAGGAATCATTAGCTTTAGGGAAAGGGATAATAAAAATCCTCGCGGGCAACTTCGCGCGCGCTCTTTCCCGCCATTTCCTTCCTCTTCTTTTTGGCGCACTTTTTTTTACAGCGCCCTCCGTAAACTGTGGCTGAACTAAAAGGCTGAGATATCTAATTAAGTTACGGGAGTTTTGTTGGACGTTTGCCGTTAACACAAAGAGTACGGTAGGGGGGAGGGGGGAAGGGTTTTTCCCGCTCTTCCGTCGCGCCAAAAACGTGATAAAAAGAGAAGAGAGCTTCTAGCTCTTTATATATAGAAGCTAATATAATTACACCTCGCATAGTGTTCAAATCGAGTCAAGATTCACCCTTTCTACATCATCTTTTTTCTTCTTTCTCTCTCTCACACACACAAAATTTAAGGCAAACTTAATCTACATTCACTCGAAATGAGAGTCTGGTTTGGTTCTTTTTTTTTGGGCTCGAAATTCGTTTGTTAATGGGGTGAGAAAAATGGTCGAGGGTAAAGGGCATGCAAAGACAAATTCAATTGTGTTTCTAAATTCAACACGCGTATTTTTTCAAGTACTTTTATCCCTGAAGCGTTGAAAATCAATGGTACATTACCAAACATCTTTAAAAAGAGTATATTACCCGCCCAATTCCCGTATGTATGTCTAAGGAGCTCAACAAGGCAAAAACAATATCCGACATTTTTTTTAGCCTTGGGTCCTTCCTTACACACGTTACCCTATTTGATGGTAGCGATCAATCCTGCACAGGATGGCCTTTCGCCCGAAAAAGATGGATGAGTCAACACCGCGCGCTTTAAAACTAAACAATGGAAATTTTAATTGTTTTTGCAGACGGTCGTGAACTTAACTTTTTTTTTATTATTATCACGCAGAAAGGCTTAATAAAACTTTCCAAAAATAACCTAGTATGCCGTCAAAAGTTCGGAAGTTTTAAATTTTAGCCCCGGCTCGGAAGAAGACACGAAAGCGTTGTTCAAGGATGGTTGGTTATATTAGCCATTAGGTAGTCCGTCATTGTTATTGCATATACTTATAACAGGGAAAACTTTTTATAATGACTTTATCGCTTCGTTAAAGGTATATTAAGCCGAAGTTATTCATTATTTTCTATATGAAATAAGGAACGACAGTAAATTATAAAATTAAATTTAAAAGCGTTTAATTACTTTTATTTTTATCAACTTCCGGAAGGGGGAATTAAGTTTCTTATAAAACCTTTGAAATACGCCGCTCATAAGGTTTGCATAGAAATAAATTAATTAAATGTATTCCAGCGCTAGGCTCCATTAAACATTTACTAAAAATATATGTTTATTGGATCGGAGCTAGCTCACACTGTATTTAAATAAACTTGGTAATCTTGCAAGATTGGTTTTGGTATATGCTAACGAATGCTTGTAAATTATAAAAATCTAATTTTAGATACAGGCTCCAGTTTCGTCTGATGTTGTTAAGAATTAACTCAAAACAGACGCAAAGGTTTCTTGATTGCAAACGACATTTTCTGTATCCCAAACTCTACATATCGTTTAATTTTATAAAGAAATATAATATATAATGTAACAGGCCTATTTGCATATTTTTTACACTCACCGAAAATGTTCTTTGAAAAATAAATATAAAAATATAGGACGCGGTAAAAAACAATATAAAATCGGAGTAATTTAAGCTATACGTGGACTATTTGAGTCTGGAAAAAGCGTTGGCCCGCATATCTTTTATAATGGCTATGTACAACATCGAAAGTTCAGTGGATAAAAGCTAGATAAAACCTATTACTTAACCTTAACTTTAGTTCATCCTCATTGTATTCTTACAGTGGGATAAATAGAACCCGCAATATAAGGATGGAGATGGGAATAAATAAAATAAAAAACAATGACTTCAAAAAAAATATATAAGAATTTTATCAATTTTCTCATGAATAAATTAAATATCTTTCCTCGTTAATAATACCCGTGTAATTTATATACGAGTGCAATATTCATGTGAAACTACAATAAACACGGGCTATAACTTTTCCTGGCTATCTTCTAATAGGTGTAGTAGGTAGGTATCAGTTGAAACCTTACCATCCTCTCTCATCCCAAGTTCTACCACCGCACACAAAACTGCAATCCAACTCTTAAATTTTTCCCACGAGTCCGAAGCTGTTTCAAGACTGATAAAAAGGAGTTTTCTATATATTTTTTTTGGCGGGCTTTTTCCAGGCCTACATACATACCATCGGCTCGTGCGCCAAGTTCGGTCGCTAGTAGACTGTACTAGCGGTTTTTATTTTTATATTTATAAAAAAAATGTTGAAAAAAGAAGTGAATTATACAGGTTTTTATACATAGAGAGAATTGAGGGCCCACTTCGCTCCGGCAAATCGCCGATCTCCGGCAAGGGCAAGCATGCATGGAGAAAATCGCCTTTCCTGGCACAGAGAAGCCGCTTATAGCGAGTATTTTTCCTACCAGCCTGAAATGCATCACGGTATATTCTTGTCAAAAAATGCAACCTCCTTTTTCACGCCGCGAAAAATAAAAATCGCGCGGAAATTTCTTAAATAAACTTAAAATTGCTTAAAGGATAATAAGGATTTGTAATTGCTTAAAGGATAATAAGGATTTGTAATAAGCTCCGAACAAAATTAAATAATTAATAATTAAGTTGTTATCCCACGTTACTAACAGTAAAACAGACAACGATGGCTGTTTATTTATTCAAGAGAAAAGCCAACTTATAGGGGTTGCGTTCGTAACGTATTTCCTATGAGCGCCTGTAAAAATAATTTCCCGCAATACACCAATGCATACCAGACTTACAGGGGCGCTCTAACGCTTAAAGGTGGAATTCATAAACGCCGGACGCAACGCAATTTAGTACAGGCAAAGGCAGGGCGTCGTGCGCAAAAGGCAGAAGTTTGCGCACGACGCCCTGCCTTTGCCTGTACTAAATTGCGTTGCGTCCGACGTTTATGAATTCCACCTTAAAACAGCGTTTAAAACTTAATAATTTGCAAAGCCACTATACTCTTTAAGCTCCTTGAAAGGGAAAACAAATTTACGTGAACTAAGGTTGAATTCTGGAATAAGAATTTCCAAAAAAAACAACAAAATTAATAATAATTTCTAGTTGGCGAAAAAAATTTCCGTCGAGTGAAAACAGTCCCTTTTATAATGCCCATATAGCGTTTTTTCTACTATATACTTTTTCCTGAGTACTTTGATAGTCTGAAGGGAGAGTTTGTAGCTAGATTTTGTTTTTTTTCCCATAGAAAAGTGTAGGATTTACTATATACGCAAGTTATACGAAAAATGATGAATTTGTAGCGAATTTCTCCCCCATATACCCTCCTATGGCTATTCAGCTATGTATAGTAAGAAGCTGGTCTACTTATTTCATGCATTGGAAAAACAAGGCGCGTATATAAACCTATTTTTACAGCGTAACCCCAAAAACCTTTCTTCCTTTTTCCATCGGAGGTGTAACATCGCCGGAATATTTAAACCGAATACAGTTCTAATTTATAGGTTGAGCGTGATAGGTGAGCGAAATACGGCTTAGGCTTTTTTGATACCAAAAGCGGTGAGTTTCCTCTTTTATAAATACTCTAGTTTTATAAAACTAATAATACGCGGTCACTGAAGTTTCTGTGTCCAATAAATTTCATATTAATGGGAAAAAGGGCCCATCCGTGTTATTTTTATTGGATACGACCTATAAAATATACTAAATAAATAAATAAAATAAAATATTACGCTGTTTTTAAAAACGAAAATAGTGCAATTACTGTAGAACATTCCGTATTGTCCTTTGTACATTATTAATATATTTAGATGCAGTTGCGTGTAATCTAGACCTTGCGAAATATGCAAATTAACAGTACATCAAGCCTTCTCATATAGTATAAAGGTGGATTAAACCTAAAACCGCATTAAGTTATTTGCGCAACCATTATATAATCCTCGTATTAAGGCTTTAGGCTTACCGCAAGACCAGAATGGGCCCGGGGAAATGGTTATGTTTAGCATTCATTAATGCTCGCTATCGCCCAGCAGTCTTCGCCTCCGCACCGCAAAGCTAAGCGTTCCTATCGCTAATCTCGAGGTGTTGGACAATATCAAACGTGTATATATTTGCATATATATTCATATACCGGAAAGGATTTTTAATAACTGTCCAACCCCATCCAAACATTGGCCGTTCCGTTCCGCATTAATTCGGGAAACGTTCTGTTGGACGGCAGTTCTACTTGATAATCGTACCAGGCAAGGCAAGGCGGATACCATGGTCGTATCCACTCAAACACGCGCTCAAGGTGGGGGTCTAATGCAGCAGCGGGGGCCTCACCCGTATGTTTGATAATCTGGGAGCACGGCAGTGCTCCCAGCCAAGTCGAGCACTGACATCCTTTTCTCGAAGCAACTCGTGGCACTTTTAAGCCCACTGTAACTTCGTGATGGGTACAGGTAAAAGCCTGAAATTTTGCTTGCCGCGAGGACTGTCAATTGTAGCTATAGTTTCCAAGTTTCAAGTTCCTACCCTATATACTTTTCGAAATATCGCAGGTGAAATTTACCTTATTTTGTCACTCACTCACTCACTCACCGATCATCAAAATTCTAAGGTACTTCTAGAGGAGATAGAAACTTAAAATTCAGGATTTAGTTTTCATTTATTTTATAAAGCACAGAAAAATTAAAACATCCCGAAATTTTTATAAAATTGTTCTTTAGTTCTTTATTTTAAAACTAGATGGCGCTGCCGTCTTTTCAACAGAAATAGTGTGTGTTCTTGATGAAAGGACGTAATGGTCCAAAGTTAACCGAAAGTTAAATATATATTAAAGCTAGTAGGAGTAGTAGTTTAAAAGAAATGTGTCTTAACTGATGCTACATTCTTTTATTAGGATATCGCATACAATCTTTATTGCATATTCTCTGCGGGTCGAAAGGGGTAATTCAGCGTAAATATGGACAAACGTTAGCCATTATATTGGCAAACGAAGTACCACGAGAGGGTCTTGTTTTAATATGACTACCGAAGTATAACTAGAGGGTCTACAAAAAGAAGTGAGATCCTATGAAAAACATTAACATGTACAAAAATGGGCCAAGCCTCGCTTCGTGCCCTCTCCGCCGTAAAACGTTCTGAGATCCCATGTAGAGCCAAGTCTGTCTTTTGTTCTCATTCAATCGCCAATTGAACAATTATGTTATAAATTAAATCCTTTTCCTAATTAATAACCAATATTCTTTGACTCTATCATTATTATACATCTTTGTTCGTATCAAAAATATCGTGACTTGGCAATCGCAGATAAGTAATATTAAAAGGAAGTCGAGGGGATATTCACTAAATCGTTGCCGATTTTAAAATAATCGAAGGGATATTCACTAAATCGTTTATGGTCGAGGGGATATGTACAAGTTTATAAGATGAGTCATGCACAACCCTATGTACAAATTATATGGTGAGTTATGCATAACCTTATGTACACCTGCGCTTGCCAAGTCACGATATTTTTGATACGAACAAAGATGTATAATAATGATAGAGTCAAAGAATATTGGTTATTAATTAGGAAAAGGACTTAATTTATAACATAATTGTTCAATTGGCGATTGAATGAGAACAAAAGACAGACTTGGCTCTACATGGGATCTCAGAACGTTTTACGGCGGAGAGGGCACGAAGCGAGGCTTGGCCCATTTTTGTACATGTTAATGTTTTTCATAGGATTTACATTTACTTGGGAGCTAATCTTGGAGGAATAATACGAAAGTCACTTCCGTGATGAATGACAAAGTCCCAACAATTAACTTCATAACATACACCGGTCCTCGATCCCGCAAGCATGCCACACTTAAATTTTCTTTCGGGGGTAGGGCATACACCTAGCTTGCTTTCCTTTCTTTGAGAATGTTCAAGAACCCATATACGGCCTGAGAACCTGTGAATAGTCATCTTAGATTCAGAAACACCCTTTATTTTGCTAACCCACTGGGAATAGTACGGCTAAAACCTGAGATCAGCCTACAGCTCTCAGATCTATTTTGGTTCCTGGCGCAACTGTCCCCTGTTCTAACTTTGTAGCCCTAAACTCAGCGTTTGCTCTTACTAGAAATAAGTAATTAAACACATGTACGTGTCAATGGAACCAAAGTGAGTCACACTTACAGGAGACAACTTATGAAGGTAGGTTATACAGCAGGCCCTTGGTCCAGCACGCATCTAGCTAGCCCCAGTGTTATTAATGCAGCCGTCATAAACACGGGTCTCTTCTCAGTATGGGTATACCGACAGGGAGGGGGAGAGAACCTTTAGTTTAAGCACAACGAGCTAAACCGAGCGTGAATTTTCGTGCCAGAAAAAGCCTTCTTCGGATTACGCCTTGGGTATTAGTCCCTTTTCCCTGTATATACAGAACGCGTGCTATGATTTTCATACAAACCAATGAGGGCCATGTAGAGTGATTTTCTCCCCCTGAAAAAAAGAGATTTTTATCCCCAAAATAAAAAATCCCCATAGAAAAATCACGTACTTAATTAGGGGGAGAAGCAAGCGCAGCGCATGCAGGAAACGTTATGCATGGGCATGGGCTTTTGACTTTTCTCTCTTCATTCAATCCGTAAAACGAACGGAAAAACGCTCCGGTTTTAGGCTTACTAGGGACCTAGGGGGGGGGGGGTTTAAGTAATTACACGCTCGGTCTATACCTACAGACCGGACAAATCGGAAGTTAATATAAAAGGCCGGAATTGGCGTTTTCTTTGACTTATGGCGGATCTAATTACCCTAATAACCCCGGTTAGTTAATCAAACCGAGGATCATTTCAATTCTCTTTTGGTTATAGCGCCTAATCTAGTTTCTAACTTTAATAAAAATTGAGATTTATGATATTGAATTAAGGCTGAAATGAAATATTCGTGATTTATCGAGAGAATCGTTGGGAAAATGTCCCATAATTTTCAGATAGAGAAGGAAAAAGTAATTCGTATGAATTCTGAAAGGAAAATGTATATATAGAAGCAACACAGGGAATTATTAATGTGATATCGCGATGATTATTTACACTTGATGAGATGCATGCATGTGGGAGGAGTTTCTTATTTATTTATCTTAGGTCATTATGGCAAAAACATCTTGATTTTTCGTTCTATTCCACAATTGAGAAGGTGATTTAAGTTACAGAGTTTTAGGAAAAGAAATAACCTCTTCTAAGTTGGGTATCACTAACTGCCAATTCTTTGAAATAATTTTCTGCGCAATCTCTTTTTCGTTCGATTCCATTTCAAACGAACGTGATAAAGTTGGTTATGGGAAGCTAAAATGTCGGCCTCCCACTCCTTAGATGAAACTTCCCAGCATTAATACATTATCAATACTATACATTCCGCTATCATCGCCGGTACTGGACGCATTTTGATTTAAACCGAATCTATTTCTACGCATGGTGTGGGTGGAAAAGGTATAGTTCATCCCAGGTTTGAATGCAACTCTTTAAAAGCTAATACTCCTTACAAAATTTAATTCATAATTGGGTTAGAAAATCACAGTACACTTAGTATGGTATGATTTCTACTAACACCTAGCTCATATACTCGACTCTATTACATTTTCTTTACTCAACAACAACAAAACCCAACTCCTCTGATGTTGAAAGTGCAATAAATTTTGGGTTTACATTTTTTACCAGTTGAGTTTGGTTGAAAAGAAAGAAAAAAAATAAGCTTATTTATTATTTATATATATAACGTAAAGCAATAAAAACTAAAGAAGATTAAACTTGTTTCACTTGACACCGGATAAGGTAAATTGCTAAAGTTATCTTAGCCTTTGTTCTTAGTGTCAAGTAAGGTTTACGCTCGCTTAAGCTTAAAGTAAAGCGTATCTAACGGTAAACACCATAAATCCGAATAAGGCTGTCTAAGAATTATACAGGCAAAAAGGGTACACACTGCGATATATGAGATTTGGACGTGGTTAATACCTTTGCACGTTACCACAAATGTTCGTCCTCGATTTAAAAAATAAATAAATAAATACGCGTTTTGCTCTCCCTTTAAGGTGAAGAAATTTTAACGTTAACCCTTAATCTTGGGTTGATTTTCGTGCCAGTAAACGTGATATTGGTGAGAAATTAAGAAGTTTGCGGTTGCGCGGCGGTGAGAAAAACCGGTGAAAAATTATACAAAAAGGGTTAGATAATAGTCAAGGTCTTTCACGACTAAGTTTCTCATCATCAAACACAGGTCCCACATACCTCAAACAACCTTAACATTTCGCAAGTTTTTTTTTTCTTTTTAAAAGTCATTCTCTAGTTTTATTAGATTTTCGTCGAGATCCCTATTATTACTCGCATGGTCGATTTTGACTATCATTCTCCTAGTTTTACGTCTTCATGGTCTCTTCGTTCTCTCAAAAAGATTTTCTTTATTTAACAAATTTGCTCTTAACTGCAATTTCCCCTATACAATTCCTCTAAAAATTCAGAGTTTCAAGTTCCAGTATTAGGAAGAAAGTTATATATTTAAACTGAGTTAGAAAATTAGAAATACGCCGATAGTTGTAAAAATTCTGGTTTCCATTTTTGCCATAGTTCTTTCCCAAAAAAAAAAATAAAAAAGAAGCTAGTTCTCAAACTTCTCACACAAATACAATGGCGCTACACGGCAGCACAATCGAATACCGATGGGTAGTGCCATTCGCGAGGTACACTGGGAGATTTCATTGCATACCGCACATTGATGATCGTCAATACCACTCCATCTTATTTCTTTTCTCCCTGGTGAAATATACTTCATTACTTTCCAACTTGTCCCGTAACAGATAATATGACTTATAATTCGTAAAATTGAACGAAGGTGGCGCTAGTCTTCTATACCCTCAATAAAAGACCCTCGAAATTTAAGAGTATCATTATATCCGGTCCGGAATATCTGAGACTTTTTTTTTCCAACATTTCTTTTGAAGATGAAGTACGGATAATGACGTACATTCTTTAAACCACCCACCTTCAACGCCTCGTCTTTCAGTATCGATTCAGTGAAGATAAAGTCGTTTTAAGCCGCAGCGTATGACATTTAAATTAACCATGACTTAACTTTTATAATACTGTATCCATTACGATAGACAGACGTATATACATAGCCTTGCAAGGATGAATCGTGGTCTCGATTACAGAGCAAAAGTTTCTTTTAAATCGAATTTTCTTTTTTTTTTAATCTTGTTTTGGCGGGAATTTTTGTCCATTTTCTCACGACGTTCTTCGGAGTCCGTTACAGAACAGTAACCACGGAACGTTAAATTATACTTTGGGACACTTTTTAGCGTGAGGCAAGCCACGGTGCATGTTTCTTTTTTTTTATAAATAGCCAAGTGTGAGCGGAGATTTAATTTGTATTAGAGACGCCAAATGTTGTTGGCAAAATCAATATAGCGTGTAACGACGTTAGAAATTAGGGGTAAAAACCGTGTACGTAGGGGTTTGAGCAAAAATAAATGGTCTACATTAAGTAATTAATGCGCCCAGAATACCGCTTTTTTTCAAAAGAAAGTATAATCTAGGAAGGAAGAACGAAAAATGAAAAGAAAAACAACCATGCCCCAAAGTGGCATGACATGGCACCCGATTAATCATAAAAGCGCAATCAAATTAAAATTTTGTTGAACTTTATATACGGAAGTTGTTGAAGAGTAATTGCTAATTACAAATTGGTTTTTTATCTATAAAGTAATATAATTACCCAAAGAACACGCTAACCTTAATTTGAAATAGGTTCCAATCAATTAAGTTAGTAGACCTAACATACCAAATAAATTTCGTAAACTTATGTTTCAGTTACTAAGCCTAACTCGATTCGATCCTTTCTACAGATACAGATTCTCACTAAATTGATTTCTCAATACTTCTCTCAATTCCAAATCAATAGTAATCTAGTTTGTTAAGTCAAAATTCAATTTTTTTTTTTTTTCAGGTCAATAACTCCGGTTTTCGAAAGCTGCTTGAGAAGGTCATCATTTCGGGATCAAACAATGATCATACACAAGTATTATCAAGGATCTAATTAATTTCGCTTGGCGGAAAAGGGGGAAAAAATATCGAAAAGAGATTTGTCAAAGTCCCTAGCTTGCCTTCCCAGTTTTTCACAGAAACACAAGCGTAAGTTAAAAAAATAAACGGGCCAAAAGTGACACAACAGACAATCACAGCCCTCTTTTCTTACTGACTTAACTTTATCGAAAATTCTAAAGATCTTTTTTTTCTAAAGCGAAATCTTTTTCTTCTAGATGTTTCTTCCCCCCCCCCCTTTCTTATCCAAGCGCGAGAAGCAGCTAGAGAAAATTGTTTACTCGTACAGTGATCAGAAGTCCATCTGTACATCTTCAGCGTTTTTTTTTTCCTTCTCTCTCTCTCTCTCTCTCTCTCTCTCTCTCTCTCATTCTCTTTCTCTCTATTCTCAAAGTCTCTGAGCTTTTAGGCCTTTTCTTTCGAGCAATCTTCTCCAGCATCCCGCCGCTGCCTCCCACGATCCCATACAGGCAGCAGCATCCTACAATCATTCCAACAGCAGCAGCATCCCGTCTCTTCCCTCCACCATCCATCCCTTTTCTTTTATCCAAGCTGATAGTTCGAAATCGGAGGAAAACTTTCGCTAGAGAAAAATTCCTACATACCCGGGCCTAAGTGGGTCATTTTCTATTTTTATAGCTCCGACACAATACGGCCCTCAAAGCCTAAGCCATGAAAAAAATATAAGTTTTTCTTTTGAGGGAGGTAAAAACAGGAGTATTCTCAAAAACCTTAAAAATTTCGTTCAAAAAAAAAAAAATATCTATACGACTAAAGATTTCTTTCTCCCTAGCTGCACGTTCCCTTTCTATAAGTTTACCTATATACCACAAAGCGCGTTCCCAAACCCGGATGAAACTCAGCCTATAGAAAAGCTCCACGTGCAAGGTTGAAATATTTCTATTTCTTCGACGAATTTCACTGCTCCTCATCCTCCTCCAACGCTTCTTCAACTTTCTTCGAGTTTGATTTCGAACTAGGTTCTTTCGCACGACCAAAAATGTTTACCCAACCCTCTCCTCCCACCGTACAGCAGAAATCAAAAAGTAAGAATCCACTAAAGAAAAAAAGGCGTGGAAGAAAACATATCTCTCGTGAACGCTATGACTTCTTGACACTCGAGAGAAAAACCAAAAATATCTAGAACACTTCTGCATTTTTCGCCACCAAGAACCACGATTTCTTTCATCTCCCTAGCTTGCCTTCTTTCGATCCAAAGAGGAAAGAAAGTATTCCATTCGATTCTATTTCGAGTGTTGCCTGTAGGAGGGTTGCGAACTTTCAACATATAGGGCCAAAGAAAGAGGAGTTTTAGGGGGAACCCAAAAAAGAATCCTGAAAAGTTTGCCCAACAACAAAGATTTTGTATTTTCAGTTAGACCTGGCAACAGATTTGCGCTGGGGCGAAAAAGCAACAAAAAGAGAAGCACAAACCAACGCTAATCGCCCTGTCAGGTTTTAATACTCTAGAATTCATTTAACTTCAAGTCAAACTCGAGTTTGTAGTACATACTAAATTGCATGCCAAAAAATCGGCTTCTCTATGGTTAAGGTAAGGAGGAACCTTCTGTCGCGTAAAAATCAACTTTAAATCTTCCTATTGTCACGCGGTGAGTCGGAGCGTTCGTCCCTTTTCCGGTTAACAAAAATGACCCCGGGACCCAGGTGTCTCGTGACGTGCCCGCGAAGAATAGGAAGATAGGCCCATAATTCGGAAATCTTATCCAGGGGCTGATATTTCAAACATTGGGACGTAAACAGCGTGCGTAAAAGCAAAATATCCGCTTTCCTGACTTTAAGTTTTTATTTTATAAAAGAAAAACCGAGGGTCGAGATAGATCCGAGGAGATCGGAATGGAATATAATAGAAAAAAAAGCGGTTTGAATTTCGTATTTTGACTGCAGCTGCGAGAAAAGTATCGCCTACTTCGGGGTGGTCTAGCCGCAAGAATCTTCATCCACTATACAGTATACATATATAGATGCCGATTGTATTCAATTTTGCCTCGTAAAGAGAAAATACCTAGAGTTCCTAACTGAATAGCGTGTGAAAGACATCAACTTTGACTCATGGACCCCCGATCCATTTGACTTTCCACGACCTCCTCGCATCCCCGTTGGGAATCTTAAAACGATACCGTTTAACCTATAAAACGCCTACTTTTTTCAATAATAAAGAGAGAAACTACATTTAATTTGATTTGAAACATATCGTTCCCATAGGAATACCTCCTTCTCGTGTTGTTGTTAAATCCTTTGAACGATCCACAACAAACAATACCATTTAATACATCAATTAAACAATCAATGATTTTACACGTAAGTTGTTTTCCCAGAACCTTTCTCCCTCATGTAAGTTATCGGTGTTCATGGTTTGAACACTTATTTTGGACATTGCTTGATTTTAGTTCTGCAATAATGCACTAAAAACAAATGAGAATGTAAAGTTAAAAATTTTATAAATTTTTAATTAGAGATTAAAAAAATAAATAATTAACTAATTCAGGGTTCGGACGAAATTTTTCTATTGAAAATCCCTGACTTTTCCAGGTTATCCCTGACCAAATTTTGGCAATATCCCTGACTATATTAAGGTGTTTAAGGAGCCCACTTCATCACACCTGTCTCATATTTAACATTGCTCGAAGCATGGTGTGATGTACGAAACGAAATCCCTGACATATCCCTGACTTTTTAGGAAAAACCTTAAAATCCCTGACTTATCCCTGACTTTTTCTCTTAATTTTCACATCCCTGACTTATCCAGGTTTTCCAGGTTATCCAGGTTCCGTACGAACCCTGTAATTAAAACGACCTACGCTTCCCGGAAACATACAAATACCAAGGGAAAAAAATACCCCCACGGTTTGTTATGAATATGGATAAAAATTTAATCAATTGCTCTCATCAATTTATGGGAGGAGTAAACGAAATCCGAAACCCGGTCGTGGTTAAAACGAAATACGATCAAGTTACATCCCTATACCCCCAAATAAGAACCCCAAACTACTTGAACGCGCGATCCCTAACTCGTGATATTATCAGAATGTTCAAAAAATGTTTATTTCATAAGACGTTAACGCTTTACACCCCTCCCTTTAAAAAATAAATGTCGCAATTTTTTGAAAATATCGCCATTTGGCGATTATAATTCTTTTAAAAGGCATTTCCTGTTGGGATGTCGTGTCGCCCCTTGTAAATATATACGCTCTTTTGATAAAGAATAAGGAAGTCAGGACCAAACGTCGACACTAATTAAAATCGCCCCCCCCCCTTCTAATAAACTAGTCTAGTAAACAAACATTAAAAGAGTTTATATGAGATAAACAAAAGTGGTGCTGCATGGAGAAGAGCGGTTGAAACTCAGATTCAGAAGAAGGTTACCTCCAAAAATATCAATTTCTCTAGACGTTCTGGATGGGTAATTCTCTCGTTGCACCAGCGTATATATATATAGATAACAGGATAACTTTGAGTTAATCCACTTCTATTTTGTGTTATAAACATCGAGGGGCGCTCTCTTTTCTGATATAAACATCGTCTCAAATTTCCTTCCACATATTAAAAGCGATTCAATGTAAGCGCCACGCGAGGCCTTTGCCAGAACTGTTGGCTATTCAAAACAAAAAAAGGATTAATCTATAAATAAAACTTTTCCTTACAAATACAAGCGAAGAAATTTGGAATCAGAACTATATGGGCAGTATCCGATAGCGCCTCTCGATTCCCAAGGAGTCAATCTAGGCTTACATCCTCTAACAATTAAAACGAATTAGCCCACCTATTCCATTGTAGAATGCGACATTTACACGCGTCAAAAGCAGTGTAATGCGAACGTAGCTAAGAAGTGAACTTCTTCACATTGGGGCACGCGCGTGCTAGCTATACCCGGGGGTCTTTCACATCAGATTCCTAGCAAAGAGGGTACGACAAAAAAGATTGATATAAAAGTCCGGTGAGGAAACGAAGGAGGAGGATGGAGAGCTTGTACAAGAAGTCTCTACTTATTACGGGACAAAAGCAGAAAAACAAAAATCATCTCTTCTTGTTGCGACTCTTCGCTATAACTATCCCGCCATCATTTGGCCCCTTTTCCTTTGCAACAAAAATTCAGGAATGCCCTTTAGGCGCTGCTGCGACGGGTCATTTTTACAGTATGTGCAGAAGCAAAATTTCTTTCGCACCCTGACTCCCTCATATATATAGCCAAGAATGAGAAGAAGAAAGAGAGAGGAAGGAAGTTTTTAATTTAATACGCCGCTACATCAAGGGATTCTGGGTAATAAAAGCGTAGGAGGAAGGAAGGGTGTCGCAAAAGCGGAATCCCCCTTTTTTCCGTATTATTTTAGGAAACTATAGCTTTTTTGATACAAATCCCTGTTGAAACAGATGCAGGCATCTATATAGCTCTGCAATTTTTTATTAATTTCTGGAGCCTCTTGTAGCTCAGTTTATATTTAGCACTAATCTAATGGGCGTACATATGGGGTTCAAGCAGCTGTTAGAGGGTTTTCTAAATTAAATATAAAGATTATAAAACCAATTCCGCACGATGACACAAACCCAATATCTACAATTTGATAAACCTTACTCATACGTAGACAGACAGCCCTTTGATTATTTCCTCAAAGTATACCAAATATCTCACGCCGAATTCTTCCGTCTTTCTTGACAATCAAGAAAGATACATTTCATTTCGTCCTATACGGTCCTATACGGTCCTATACTTGTTGACCCGGTTTAGGCCTTGGCCTTTTCCTTAATATCTTCCAAGGGAAAACAAAGGGTTATAAAAACTGTGTAGACTGTAGAGGCAGCGAGAAACGTTGGGAACAATAATGATAAGAAACAAATAAACGAAGAAGAAGGGATTCTTATAAATGAATTAGAGATAAAATGTCTCTGACTCGATTGACATTTACTTTCAGCGCGTGGCAGTCGACGTCCAACTACACTTTTCCCTGTGGCTCGTGCACGCGGTTGCCCTTTCCTTTTCAAGTATATACCCCCAACGATATTAGATCGGCTTACATTCCGTAGCAAGTAGATGCGGAGGATGCGGAAAGAGAGACAGAGAGAGAGAGCGAGATAGAAGAGAATAAGAGAAAAGGATGGGGGCATGCATGGTACAGTACAGTACAGAGGAATTCTTTGTTTTTCACCATCCATTCCCTCTCTTCGAATAACGTTCGGCGGTAATAGAATGAGAGGGCGGATAGTTGCGCACTTTTAATACAAGATTCGGTTCTAGATCTCATCTTTCCACTGTACGAAAACGAATAGAGGCAGAGGAGCGGGTTTGAATTAAAACCAATAACTAGAAGTAACTTAAATCACAACAATTAATATAGTCTTCCGATTTCCATATAGAGGAGGATAAAAAATAACTAGAAGTGACTGAATCTCAAGAATTAATTTCCCAAAAAGACCATGAGCACGATGAAGTTTGCATTTTGAGAAGGAGCCCGCGACGTTGCAGCTTCCACATTCTGGCTTTTAACTCTATGGAAACTGAACTATATTATACCGTAACAATAACTTCAAATTCTGGGCTTCCGGGGATATATTTCTCGTGGCTGTAGCTATAGCTGTTTCTCCGAACTCATCCCTAGAAGATGGACGGAAGATGGAGAGTTGAGGGCAAATTCTTTGGAATCCTCCTCTTACCACGCGCGACGGCTACATCATTTATACAAAAAGCCACCAAAGGATGAGAAGAAAATTACTCCCATTTCTGCAATACACGTTCCTCTTCCTGCGCAGCTTCTCATCATCGCAGAGTCGCGTGTACTTTTTTTCCTTATCATTAATATTTCATGAATAAGAGATGCCTAGGTTTTTTCCTCTTTCATCCTAGCAGCGCGGGAATCACACAATAGAATACACGGCAAAAACCCCCTCTGTCCTGTTTGTCCTAGCTTGTAATGGGCCTCTAGAGTTTTAAGAGGAGACACGCTTATACGAGGACCACGTAACGGTGGACGTAATAGAGAATATTGTCTAGTTGCGGTGCCAAAATAAAAGGAACCTTAAAGGCATATACTGCAATCAAAGTTTGACCTAACCACGCGGGAGACCGTATTTTTTATATATAGGCGAGCGCCCCATTCTAGCCTAAAACATATTTTGGACCATGCTCAACCATACCCACATGGAAGAAGGACATTTTGGCGGGGAAAAATCGCTCTAGTTCAGCTTTGAATGTATTAACCCAATAAGTTGAACAAGATCTGTTCGCGATATTAGTGCGAATGGCCCCAAACGTGGCAAAATGGCAAAGTTCTCGGTATACAGCAGGCATAAACAACGTTACTAAACTGTCCCCAAACAAGCTATATAAGGGTCGCGCGACGGGTATGGGCCGAAACTATAAATACATCTTGGTAAACGGTATTAGTTGGTCCCCTTCTACCCCCTAGAATGTTTGGTCCATCTGTCGCCCTTCTTTACGTTATAGAGGGCGCATTGCGGGAAAAAGTCTCAGCACGAGGCCCTTATGCGAAATTACGAAAGATGAATGACAGGCCCAGTTGCTATGCCGTATTAGGCAATTTGTTTATCTATTAGAGAGCCGAGGCCAGCCAGCTCCTTCCTGCAAGAGGACCCCCTATAGCCCCCCTAAAAAAATGAGACGGCTAATTTAAGCAAATAGCTTGGAATAAATTTTTCAAAAGCGGTTGGGTGGGTTCCTTTAAGTTACCTTAATAGGCAATATCGCTCACCATTTATGTCCAAAAAAATAAAGGGTTTTTAGGGATAAATCGTAATACTAAAATTTATATAATTAATCCATGAATTTAGAATTGCACTGACTTCGGCTCAAACATTTCATTCCACAATACTGGACGAACCATGTACCAACGTTATAGAGTTATACGAATACTAGATCAATATTTAAGGAAATATTGAATAATTTCATGATATAACGATATCAAAGGTTAGATTTAAATTTTTTTTTAAAACCATTGAAGGCGGGAAAATCTGACGATCGCGAGAAGTTATAAAAAAAATCTCCGCACCCTCGTAAAGTTGCCACCGCAGATTTTCTTGGAGAAACTATAAGGAGGTACGCGGGTCGTGAAAAATTTATAGCCAGTTTTTTTACGATGACACCCCCTAGTTCCTCGCGCGCGTTCGATTCGATCTGTTGAAGAACAACGCGACGAGGGATGGAAGAGGACCCCACCAAAAAAGCTTGCCCAATAAACGGTGAACCCAGCTCGTAAATGTTGTAGATCTAAGAAGAATATATATAGAGGAGTGAGAGAAAGTGCGACTAAAAAAAATTCAATCGTTATTATAAGTTCATCCCATGGAATTCAGGAGTTGAAAGTTGATATACAGCTTAACTTTGTAGGAATTTCGGTTCATAAGTTCCAACACTGCTTTCTCAATTTGGGACGTATATTATCGAGAAGTATAGTGGATCGAGATAGTGAGAGAGGGCAAATTGGTCGATGAACTCTGACTGGTCTAGGGGCAAAGTAAAATTTTCGGGCTCTGTGGCGAAGAAGTGTCAAAAATATTATCGGCAATTAAAAGATTGATGAGTGGTTGGGCTTTTCCGTTCGATATCTATAGGGCTGAGGAATAAAAAACCTTTCACTCTGCAGTCCTCTATACAGTTTTTTTTATTATTGATTAAATCTATTTGTCGGGCTTCCAATTTCGGGGGAGGGGCCGTAGGGTCTCCTCCTATATATATATAGCAGTTATATCAGTCTTTTCTTCTTCTTCTTCTTCTTCCCGGGAGCGCCAACTTACTCCTAACGCTTTTAGGACGATGAAAATAAATAGGGCAATAGGGGACCGAGCGATTGGATTCCCCGGCTATTGTTTGCCTCTTTAAGTGAGTGGGAAAACGGAGACGAGTGGGAAAAAGCGACGGCCAAAAAACCCGGCGAGATTTCAAAAGGAGCTGCCGAGAAAGCGCCGGGACAAGGCGGCTTTTCCCTCTAGCATCTTTCTTCCATTAGGACTTTTTCCTCCACAACCACCTACGCGCCAAAATACTCCCGGCTTCTAACGTTTCTCGCTAAGAGAGTTTGCCCAGCGGTAGCTTGTACCCCCTGACAGTGACGCATCCCCTCAATACGTCGCCTAGATTTTTCTACAACGGTTTACTTATACTCCTCCCAAAAGTCTCCCCTTCCTCGTGTGAAAAACGTTCCGCTTAAGATCCAATTTCTACTTAACTTTATACACCCCAATTCCATTGCCCCATCATTCCTTTCAGTGGAAATATCTCACTTTACAGTTTTCACTTAAACAAAGAGCGTATCCACATATGGCATGGCACGGTGCACTCTCGTTATAATAACCCCAAAGTTGGCTCGATCAATTAAAAAAAAAACAGACAACTTATGTCCCTTAAAAAATTATTTTTAATCATAAATTCATTAGAATAGAGGCAAAAGGGATCGTGAGCGCGTGCTTCCGAATTAAGCAGAAGACCGACCGAGGTAAGTAAGAAGGCGGGAAAAATCGCGCGCCCTCTCCTATCCCTCGATAATATAATGGGACTAAATTCAATTTAGGCCAGGGCGCCAAACGTTTAATTTAGCGGGCGGAAGAGAGGCGGTGAGCGTAAAGGTGACGCTGGTTGTATAAGAAAAAAAAAGTGCATTAAGCGTCGCTAATTGAGCTTCGGAGCTTTCCGCCAAAGTCCCCCTACATCATAACTTTCGCTAGTATACACTCCGCAAGCAGCATCTTATAATATTGAAAATTGGTGAAGAGGGAGTGGGGTATATCCTTAAGAAGGGAAGCGGAGAAGAAAAAAATCAAACGACAAAGTGAAGCGGGATGAAGATGGGTAAAAATAAGAAGAAAATATAGCTTGGTCCATTTTCTTTCCTAGGTCTCGACGCGGTACGTCGTTGTTTGCACGGATTTTTCAAAAACCCAAAAGACAAAAGTCCAATATTTGGACATGGACGGGGCGATAACGGAGGTCCTCTTTCCCTCTCTCTCTCTCTCTCTCTTCCTCACTCTTCGCTTTTAACCCTAGCCGAGAAGGGGAGCAGGGATGTCGCTATAGCTCCGAAACTAGCTCCAGCCATCTTCAGATGTGTACCAAGATTACGTTTCTCGTGAAAAGAGGGCCCGAGGTATACCCGATATCGACTCTCTCTCTCTCAGTCTCTCTCTCACACACACCCCATCTCTTCCCTTTTTAGCTATCGAAGATGCCCGAGGAGAAGAAGTAAGGGCCTACTTTTTCCTGATGGGGATGCCAAAGAGATGAGTATAGGAAATAGTGTGAAGTATAAGTAAAAGAGACGACGTTTCTTCTTGGATCATTTTGACAAGACTCCCATTCTACTCAGTCACTCTCTTCTACATAGTTCAATCCACCACAGTTGTACCACACAGAGAGATAGATCATGAAAGAAGGGGAAAAACAATACGATGCAGTCTCGGATTCTTTTTTCTTCTTCTTCTCTCTTTTCTTTTTAAATGGCAGATATACGTTGCTAAAACAACATCTCTCTACAATCCTCGGAGTCGTAAGTCTTCACCCCCTTTTTTCTACAAATTGGCTCGGTTTGTCTAGAGTAAAAGAACGTCCCCGAACCTAAGGATACACTTTCCGGGGTCATAAGGGGGTACGATAAGAGATCTTACGGATTATTTGTACATTGGAAGCTCTGTTCCCAGATATTAGTTTAAGATTTTCTCAAAAACATGTCGTGGGAAATGACAAGAAATTACTTTCTATATGATAAACAACTAAGATAATTTACAAGCTGTTGTTTAGTTCGGTCGGTATTTGCGGCGTTTTGTTTATACTCAAAATTCAAAAAAACTATCCCGTTGCTATGGGGTATTAACTCTTTAAGAAGGAATTGAACTGAACTGACCTTTATAATAAGTCTTTTATATAATCTCGATTATACAAAAAGAAACTCCATGAGAAGGGTTTTAAAAAATTCAAATCCTTCTTAACTTTCTTTAAAAAAAAAAAATCCACGCATCCTTTTTGCGTGTCTTATCTTTTCATCCCTCGAGATCCCGAGACGGGGCCTCCTATTTTAAATAAATGATGGAAAAATTCCTCTTCAGAGACAGGCTAGGTATAGCTTCAAAGTTATAGAAAGAAATTGAAAAAGAAACTATATGATTCCACCAACCATGCACGGGGCCATACAGCCAGCCAGCCGACTGAGCGAGCGGAACTAATGCTAATTACCAATAAGTTTTTTTTCACGCGCGGCCGGAAAAAGAAAGAAAAATGTAATAAAAATTGGCGAGATATACCTAGGCATGGATCTCTCGCTTGATCTTCTCATCTCTTCGCAGCTAAGTTCAACGCACCTCGTTTGTTCAACAACCCCCGCAAAAGGACGACATCATAAGATTGGATTTGGGGGATTGGTTCGAGGATAAGATATTTAACTCGAGTTCTGTACTTTACGATGAGCGAGCGCGGTGGACTACCGCTATCGCCCATCTTATTCCTTTCGTGGCGCGAAGCCCCTGTGGACCCGACGCTTATTGAAATTCCACTCGGATCACCTCTTGACCCCTTGAAAGCCCCAAGCCCCGAGAGGAATATCGGAGAAAGATAGAAAATGTTCCGCCTTGATAATCGGAAATTTTACGGACTTTCCGATCGAACATACAGGGAGGATAGAGGCTCAACAAGTAAGAAGCATTGGCATCTTCGAAATACTTACATTCCTAACATGAAATACTAGTTCTCCTATGAAGAGTCCCACTCATTCCAAGACTGCCAATGGACCATCCCCGTATACCGTCGCGCATGCATTTTATTTAATATGAAAAAACTTCTATATCTATCTATACACCCCTAGCGGTCAATCGTATAAAAAGATAAGCCCAGGATAAAAGCCCATCACCAAAAGTACATACACGCTAAAAAGACCTAGGCCTAAATATAGAAATCCCCTGTTGAGCTCTTGTGTCACCTAACACCTCAACTCCTGCATGATCGGCTTCTAATATACGAACCTTACGGTTGCATTTAGGCCTATAAAAAATCCGACAATCCTGATTAAAACGATAAAAAAGGTTGGGTTCCACGGATGTTACCATAGGCTTTAGCTAAGGGGAAAAGATAGATAAAGTCTCGTTCATAATCCTGGCGAAAAATATGACTGATAAAATACGAGTATTAAATCTAGCTAGAGCCTGTTGGATCTTTTATTTTACCCCCTCGGTCCTGGCAATACTGGCATAAGCGTGACGTAAAAAAAAAAGAATCTTCTTTTGCTAAGCCTTATACGTGGATGGAATTGTTAAAAGGTTCCAACCGATCGAGTTACTTTTTTCAAAGCTCTCTCTCGCGTAGCTCAGTCTTTTTTATTTTAGTGCTTTTGTTTATGGATGAACATTTTTTTTTCACTACAGGAATGGATCCCAAAAGTCTCTTCGTAGCCCCTGGCATTCGAGTAACCCTCATTAATACAGTGAAAGGTATCGACAAGCTAAGATTATTTCACCATCTTCCCCAGTATTCCTTCATTCGTCATTTTATCAGGCATAAGACGGCTACTCTTTGAGCGCTAGAAAAAAAGGCACGTCCTAGGTTTTATTAAGGGGATAAAATATAAATTATTTGCATTCGTGCCGTCCTTATTTGCGTCCTATAACCTTCTTACTCGGTATAAATGGAATCTAGGGATTTTTAGAGGCAGAGAGAGAGAGTTGTTTTATCATCCTACATACGTTTTCCGATAAGACACTGGTAATTTAATGGCGTTCGTGAATACGACATCCTTTTAGGAGTTCCTAATAAATTTATTATAAAACTCTTGTAATCGAGATGTGTATCATTCTTGGATTTATGTTTTATAATTTTTATGATTTCAGGTTTGATGAAACACTCTTAATTTATCAGAGAGCCTAACTGTAAAAGTGTTCCAAAGGCTGCACACCGATTAAGGGGAAAAACACAAATATTTCAGGGTTGCCACGAAATTTTCAGATTAAAAAACCCTGACTTTTTCAGGGTTAGCAACCCTGTACTAACTGTGGTAAAATTATGTTTCAAATGCAATATCACTGTTCATTTACCCCAATTACATCCTCACTATCAGTTTCTTCAAAAAAATATATATATATATATATTAATTAGTACTATAGAGATAAAAATTAAAGTTAAAAATACTATTTCTTTCCACGAAGGTTTAATTTCATTTCTATGTAATTTTTTAATACTTTTATCAAAGTATATCAAATTTCACTGAGGATTTTAGGATCATTGAAAAATCCGCAACCCTAGAGAGATTAGAGGGAGTTTATCTAGAGGATACAAGTCGTTGAAAAATTAGTTTAAACTGTGGCTACACGAAGCAAAACTCGTTATCTAATACATATTTCTCCTAAACGACATGAGAAATGCGTTAAATAACGATTTTTTTTCCAGAGATTAATAAATTATTTTCGGAAATGGGCTGCATTAGGTGGCGGCGGTGGTGGAGACGAAAAGTCGAAAAACTTGTTATTTCACCAAGTCTATCTATACATATATACCAAAAGTATCAGGGTGCAAAAGGAATTTTATCTCGGATTTCGGGCTTTTAACGTTAATTTGACCCGCTAAAGTTCAAATGATAGCGCTCCGTCGAGACAGAGGAGGATGAGGAGGAGGAGGAATGAATACGAGATAGAAAAAAAATGAAGCCACCCGAAACCGACCGCATCATCATCAGAGAAACGACTGAGAATTCAAGACGACCGCGACAATATATCGTCGTGATTCGAGAAAACAGTCGAAAGTTCAAATAGTTTCGTTTCGCGAAACCATTAGACGCTTTTATTTACTCTCCCCTATTCCCCCCTTCCCGCTTCCGAAGAGGGATGGAAAACAGATACCAAAACTAACACAGTTTATTTTTAAATCTAGAAAAGTTTTTAAAAGTTGGGGCGAAAAATAAATTCAGATTCCAAAGATCAAGTAAGATTTGAACCTATATAGGAAACTAGACAAACACACGAAACGCTGCAGTCTAATGTTACCTTGTAAATATAGTACTACGAAAACCAGGGCGAATATATTTACTCCTAGCTGTTAGATTTGATCTACTATAGGCCTATATATACGCGTGGTGTTTTTCTAAAACGTATTAAAATATATATGGCAGCAAAATAAATATCTGCATCTGAAAAATAACATTACTGCCCCATATATTATGTAAACAAAACTGCATGCTTCCGCCTGCCATCATCATGGCCCTTTGAACTCATGGGATCTCATTTCCATGTAAATATAGCCAACAGAAAGCTAAAAAATCGTATGTAGAATCCAATTTAAATCCAAACTAATTATGAAAAACTGAATCGCATTACATATCTGCAAACAAACCCACCATTAAAATTCAAAAATATTTAGATCTAATTACAACTCTTACAAGGTTCTATAACTGTATCTGTAATCAAGTCAGAATTCTCTCAAAATACCCTAAACCGCACGTGAAAAATACCTTGCTTTCCACAATTTTCTAGAGTTCTTTTACCGGACTATATATATATCATCATCCCTTTACCAGCTGAACGTTTTTTTCCCGTCTTTCCCTGAAAGCTCACGCTAGTCTAAGTTTGGGAGGCTTATTTCGGATCTCATCTTATTTTTGGTGTGTATATATAAATAAAGAACGCGCGAGCTCAAAATACGAATTCTATGGCGGATATTCGCGTTGAGACTTTGGGCTATAGCGTGCATGCAAACCAAGAATTTTGAATAAGCCCCAAACACGATACGATCCGTAGAGCGCGTCATACATTGCTTTAACCCAAAGTAAATAAAGCCGAAAGTATCAGAAAGAAACTAGGCCAGGAGTGATAGAAGCTCCCCCCGCACGATGCAAGCCTTAAATACTTCTTCCCCCTAAATATAACTAGAGGTATACGAGAGAGTTTCCGTCTCGCTCGATTTTGATTGGTGTCGGGTCTAACGTCATAAACGGAAATTCCTCTGTACTACGCGCTGAAGATGAGTTTTCCCCCCACTTTCCACTCACCCTGTTTACCCTCTTTGAACGGTACGAGACATTCGTTTTGAAGCGTGGACCGAGAAGGTGTTACACGATTATAACTTCGTGCAAAGTAGACTTTCGATGGGTCCCAAAACGCGCCAATGGTTTCTAGTCGCGCTCTCCAACCAAATAGCAAACTTTGGCGGGCGTTACATTCAAATGAGATTAAACAAACAAGTTTGTCAGAGTTTTCAGAGTCGGAGAAGGCCAGAAAAGGAAGCGAGGCTCGGGTATAAAGGTGTTAACGGCAACGTAATAAGGCCTTTTAAGCAAATATTTGAAATTACGTTCGGCCCCGGAAAAGAGGAGGAATGTACGTATTAGGGATGGATATTTAGACGCAGCGAGAGAAAGAGAGAGATGGATAAGCAAGCTTCCCAAGGCCGGAAAGCGAAACTGAATTTAGTTTAAAGTCGCTTTGTTCTCTTCCCCGAATCATGTTAACTATTTATTTTTAAACTAAACACATACTTTGAAATTTGATACTAATAATACTTCACAATTAAGGCGCAGCCTCGTATAAGCAAATTATGCCTTAATTTTAAGCCTATTGGCGAAGACAAATAATTATACATTAAAGTTAACTCGCTAATAACGTTAATTTAATGGGATAGCTCATATAATCCCATAAACAAGTTCGTAATTTCAACTTGGAAATAAATTAAACTAGGCCTTTAAAGTTTGAAAGAGAGAAAGGGTGACTGATGTTGCTAACAATAAAAAAATAAAACAAAAATAAAAACCCCTATTAGTCTACTTTTTCACAGTACTCTAGTGTATCGGGGTTGGATACTTTTACAGGGGCCAAGAATACTCGATGAAGTGGAAATTTAACCCCTTAAATATGATATTTCTCATTCTTGGCTCATCAAAATTACAATTAAAAACATCATAATAATAAACTGTTGACTAGTGTTAATCGCGAAACAAATTGGTTTCAAAACAGGGAAAAAGTTTCAACGGAGTTACGCTCGGTGTAAAAATTTTCCGCGCTAATTAGTGAGACGTAAAAAGGGGATGGGGGGACCGAGCCTGATGGAGACGGAGACTAGCAGTAAAGTACTTTTAAACGCGTAAACGTTAAGCTGATGAAGGAGGTTAATTGGAGCAGGGAGTACGAAAACGAGGAAAACCCCGGGACCCCCCTCTAATTGGACGTAAAGCCTAGCCGAGTGTTTACACGTACTGAGGTCCAAAATTTCGGGGGTGCCCCAGAAAGTATACAAAGTAATTTTGATGGCTACCCATCTCTTATAAACCTTGGCAGAAATGACAATTTTATCTATACATACTCAAATAATGTAACACCGTAGAAAGCTGTCCCGCAATCTCTCTCAGACCAGGGATAGCTTTGAAGTACGCTGTCATTTTATCCTAAGAACAATTACGTGGTGTAAAGTTTATAAAATATAGGCTTAAATCTTTAAACGATCACCGTGGCCGTCATTATAAATTGTTTACTTAAATTTCACTCATCAAGAGAGCTGGAAGGAAAATGGATGGATGTTTCATTTTATCTAAACTTCAGTCGATCCCGATGCCTCGTTTTTACGTCATTTGTATCGAGGGGAATTAGAGGGATGGGATACCATGAAGAATGACAAACTTGCCAAATAGCTACGAGGAGCAACGTTTAGAAAAATATACAAGCTTTTAAAGAGAGAGCGAGGGGAGAGCGGCAAAAGAGTGATGTATGTTACACAGCGAGCAAACGAGCTCTCGCGCCGCCTACCAATTATCTTTAACGAGATGGCGGATACTTTTCTTAACCCCTACAACACATTTCCTCTCGTTTCCTTTTCCTCTTCCACCTCTTCATCTTAAAAGGGACGCTTAAACGCCAACTTAACAAGGTATTCAACGATATTTCCGTGTCGGAAATGTATATACTCAGTATATGTTCAGTTTCCCTTGAAAAGTCCTTGATGTCGTGGAAAATCTCCTTATAGTCTTTATAAAGATAATATTTTAATTGCTACGAAGAACCGGAAAGACAAAGCCTAAATTCTTAGATTGACAAAATATTCGAGAAATGTTTTAGGAAATACGATATCTTTTATATTTCTTTCTGTGAGATAAAGATAGCTACGATAATGCATTAATGAAGAGGGTGTAATTAGCCACTAATTGAATCCTCCGAGTATAGCGTTTTAGGCTGCTGCGGAAGGATGTAGGAATTAGAATTAAAAGAAATATATGATATATCACATTCGGCCTAAATTCCTTAATGGAACGAGATACGTCAAAGTGCAATTAAGGTCTAAAGAAGGGGTAATTGTAACATAATGTTAATTATCATTATATGTACCTAACTAATTAAAAATGTACTGGTAGCAAAAGGTTACCGGCGTTGTCCATGTAAAGAACCATAAAAATGTAGGGAAATTCTTTCAATATCTCATAAGAGAGTTCATTTTTCGATGACGAATGCAATAAAAATAAATAGTTTTAAGAAACTTAAGAAACTTCTCTCTCTCAGAAGAAATTCCAATTAAGAGATGTCTAATAATTCATTTATATTACTAAATTAACTCAATGTATATGTATTCCACTTTCAGACACCTAAATAACTTAACCAATAAAAATTATTTTAAAGTCTGGAGGTCAATTTTGATTTAAATTATTTAGATATCTCTTCCCGGACACGAAGTTGATTTGAAAGGAAAAACAAGTACCCTAATCACGCACGGTGTAAAACTAGTTCACTAAGGGGATGAATTTGCAAGTAAATTAACAAAACTAGTGAGAGGTTAAAAGTATGGAGGTGATTAATTAATCAAATACGTACAGGGAAGCGAAAATAATTAATATTTTATAACTTTCTCTCAGACTTATAGCTTATAGATTGAGACAAAAATTCAAAGTAGGGCAATAACTCCCGCCTTACCTCGTTTCTACCTTATTGAACCCTTTCGTTCTGAGTGAATAAATATTCGTTTAAAAATTAATAATTTTTTAAAACTCTTTAAATTTAAGTGGGTTAAATTTTCAGTCGCTATAAAAGGTGATTATCTTCCTCGATTAAATCGTGTTCAATAACGAAATTTATTCGTATATATGAAACGATATTCTATATTAATTTACACCGTAGATAATTAATCGTGATTAAGTTTAAATTAAATATTATAATATACGAATACGAAAAGGGGCTACCTGAAATACATAATAATTTATAGAAGATGGGGATGACTCAGTAAATATGTAAAAAAATGTATGAAAGAATTCGATATTTTAAAAAATTCATTAAATTCATTAGTAAATGGTAATGCAGCTACGCAATAAATAACTAATTATCATCACTACGCCTCTACTTCCGAATACCTAAAAACGATGTATACGTTTATTATTCTAAATATTTAAATTTGTCTCCCATCCTTGGAAAAATGCAGATAGACCTTTATAAAATGTGAAAGTTCGTTGGTGAAGGGGTTTAGACTATATGTGAGCTAGAGCTTTCAAACACACTCCTTTCGCCCGAGCCATAAGCAATCGATTCCGGAAGCCCAGCCCCCGATGGTAGTACAACATATTTGAAAATTAATTGCTTTTCTATTTTTAACATTTCCCCATGAATTTTCCAAAAGCAAAGAGGAGGATGGAGCAGAGAGAAATTTTACTCTAAAATATATGTCAATGTATCCGGAGAAAGAGTAAGAAGAGAGAAGCAAATATTTCGGGACCAGTTGACAAAGACACGTATATGGAACGTCTGAAGTTCATTACAAGAAGTAAGTGAGAAACGCAACTCCAAAAAGAATAAGAGTGAAGTCGCCTATTGTTTAAATTCACCGCACTGAACTAGTCCAAAATTTTAAATTTTTACCACCATTTTCCTTATCATGCGCCTGTAAAGGCATTCCACCCGCTATACACCAGCGTTTGAGAAAAACAACACCTTTTAGGGGTTTACGAGATTTGACAAAAATTACGGATTTAACGTTGAAAATCGTGTATTACTTCCATTAGTTTACTTCCGGTATTCTCTTACGGAAGAATGGAGAGCTAGGAGTGGGTGCTGAAATTGGCAGCAGCGGCAGAGTTTAGGACCCAAGAGAAAGAGTTTTAAGGGAGATTTCCAGGGAATCAAGAGAGAAAGAGAGAGAAGGAAAAGAGAGGTATATAAAAGGAAGCTAGATAGGCCTAATTGTAAAATCGATGTTACGCCATTCAATTCCCGCTCTTTTCCAACCTGGCATACCTCCTACGTACCACATTCAGCTTTGAGACTTTTCTAAAATTATACCTCCCTTCTCCTTACTCCTTCCCATTTCTCTCTCGGAGCTATACTTCTCTACTTCTCTTCGAGTCCCGTGATGGAGAGTATATATTTTTTTCCGCGCCAAAAATTGGCGACCGAGTGTGTGTGGCGAGGTGTGAGAGCCAACATGTGATACCATGCCCGAGGGGGAGTAAAAGGAGAAAAAAAAAATAGAAGAAATATACCTCGAATACAGCCTGCAACTTGGAAAAGAGCGCCAAAAAAATGGAGGCTTTTTTTTGTGTGTTGAGCTAAGTCGTAATCTAAAAGAAAAAATATATATCTACTGGCTTATGTATCTGTATATAAAAGGTAAAGTTTCGCAGCAAAAATGAGGTAACTTGGAATATATAAAGAGCTACAAAATATTGAAGAAGAGACAAGCAATTAAGTTTTCCTAATGGATGGCACTACGCGTTAGGCGAAAATTTCCCGCCAAGCACTCATTGGGTTGAACCCTTATTGGACGCCTAGTACCACCTGACGGATTCGTCCAATAGGGACACACCCAGTGAGTGCTTGGCGGAGAAGCCTTACGTGTAGTGTCCATTCTAAAAATTTAATTGCCTGGTATCTCCTTTAATACTTATTGTAGATTGAAACATGGTTCCAATTGTTATATTAATTATTTCAGACGCTCTATTTAGATTAAAAACAAATTAAAGCCCGGGGTATACAATTGCTACTAGTCTGATGTTAATTTCAATTACTTTAGTATATGTTCTCTAGTAATTTCTTAAAAAAAAAACAGTTGAAATATTAATATGGACAGTTAAAACATTCGTGCATTGGGAATCCTGATCGGAGTATACTTCTAAAGAGGAATTTCATTCCGCGCGGTTTGATTTCAACCCCCCCCCCTTTTATATACGCGGGATAAAAGGCATCCAGGATTCGTTTCCCCGAAGATGGAAGAAAGAAAGAAAGAAAGAAGAAAAACCCCTAAAAAGGGGCCAAAAGAAAAGGTTTTTGGGTTTCTTAAACGAGCCAGGGAATAGTTCTTCGTTGGGCGCGTGTTACCAACAACCCATGCTGGTAGTACCCGATCGGAAAAGGGAAAAGAGAATTGTTTCTGGCGCCAAAAGGAATTGATCCAAAAGTCAACTGGACTTCCGATATATATAGACCAAGACCAATATACCGTCGTTGAAAAATAAAGGATATCTACTCTCCAGAGTGTATACAGTATATACAAGCAGCTAGACGAAGAAGGTATTCAATAAACAATTTGTTACCGGGCCGCCCGCCTTCTACAAACAACGTGGAGCGGACCAAAGCAAAAGCAAAAGCTAAAAAAAAAATAATAATAATAAAAGTAGACGTGAAACCGGCTGCTGTTTGGATAGGATTTCAATACTAGCTAGCTAGACTTTCCTTCATCCTTCCATCAGATGAAAAATAAAAATTGAGCTTGTGTAAACCCACACACGGCATTGCTGATGGCTATACCTAAACTATGTTTACCATTGATTTCAAAAGCTTCTTTGCTTTCATTTCGAAAATAATCCCCTATACTCCATTTTATATCGAATAAACCGCCCAGGTAATTTATTTCCCGACACTTCATACCCGCGGAAATATTGCCTTATTTTGTTGTTGACAAAAATTTGAAAATGAAAGTTACGAAAAATTGTCGCCAATTTCGACTTTCGTTTAATACTTTCAGTTGCCTCAAAAGAATTGAAAGAATAATCCGCTTTAGAAATTTCCTTTCTTAATCGAAAGAGCCTATAAAATAATGAATATATCAATTGAAACCATGTTTCTATCTACAATATTAAAGAAGATACAAGTAATTAAGTTTCCGTAATGGCTGAACACTACGCGTTAGGCTTTCATGTGAAGCACTCACTGGGAGTACCCCTATTGGACGAATCCGTCACCTGGTATACATACTAGGTATCCAATAGGGGCACTCCCAGTAAGCTCTTGGCGGGAAAGCCTAACGCGTAGTGTCCATTACGAAAACTTAATTGCTCGTATAATTTTTAATATTGAGGATAGAAACATGGTTCCAATTGATATATTCATTATTTTTATAAGCCCTTTCGATTAAAAAATTCTAAACCTGCGTATCCCTTAACACATTCCACACGTATACTAGAAGTAATACACCAAAACATATCATCCCAGTCGCAAAATAGATTGGTTATCAACATGACGTGATAACCAATAAACCAATTTTGAAAATAAACACGTAAATATCAACCCGGGTCAATTTAAAAAATAAAAAAATAAAATTGCTACTTGCCAACGCCGTGTTTACCTCGAAAATAAAGCAATTGTACATTAAAAATTGGCCGGGGGATAAAATTAAAGGGCGGGAATGAGATAAACACGATTGTACCATCATTCAATGGTTTATATTGGAAATTAACCTATACTAGAGTGGATGGTACAAAAATAAAAATAAAACCAAAACCGATTTACAAGAGTACGGTAGTAAACCACTCCCCAATAGAAACAGCAATTACGTTTGACAGTATATATGGTTTCCAAAAAAAACTTAAACCAATTTCGTGACCAAGAGGAGGGTCAGACAAGATTATTGGCGATGGGAAAATGAAAATATCGAAACCGTGAAACAAAAATCATGTGTACATGTTCCGGAAACGTTTTTTTTTTTACAAGACAAGGGCGCCCAATGCTACCGCGTGTTAAAGTTCAAATCAGTCTGCAATACGTCTATTTTTCTCATAAAAGATAAAATAACCTCTTGCTCATTTGGGTTTATTAAGTAGAAGGTGATCGTATAAAAAATAAACCAGCCTGGAGGTAGTACTCCAATATTGACCTCATAGATTACCGCCGTTGGATATTCTGGGGTCTATAAAACGGCTATAGACTACCCAAATCAGAAGTTACTTAATTTGAAGTATATAAAAATAAGATGTTTTAATTTTGATAAATTTCATTCCCATGCATGTGTGTACACATGGCTTTAGTAAATGTAGATTAAGTGAAACTACTAACAAGAGAGATCAACGTATGATTCCATGGAAACTTGTTAAAATGTTTCACTTCAATTAACAGGCTTCCAAATTTCCGTGAACAAAAAAATATATATATCAAGGATATATATTTTTATATCATTTGATCGTGGTTATCCTTTGAGGTGTATGTAGTCTAGGATCGAAGAAAAATATTTAGGCCCAGCATAACACTGTCTGTAATTGAATATTGACTTTGGCGCTATGCGTTTGATTACTTATGTCTAACCCGCCGAACACTTGGATAATTTGCTTGGAATACAAATATTAAACAACATACGGGAAAAGTTGGTTAGGGACCGTCTATCAAGATAATATTCAATAGAATGACGTAAAAAGTCAAAAATAAGTATACAAAAAGGGCCACCCAACGCTAAGTCGTGATGATTTTACGAAAAATGAGTAAATAACTGTTTACGTCATGTAAAGAAAGACGGTGGTGGTTTAACTTTTAAAATCCTCCAAGATCCGGATTCCCTTGGCTATATAGCTGTTTGTACTAAGTTTAGTCGCTTTCTTGGTAAAGTGAAGTGAAAAATGACTTATAAGAAAGGAAACGATGACTGAGCAAGCCCCCCTAATATTGAAATTACCCCCATAAGTAAACTGGTTATACGCGACTATTTGCGATTACGCTATGTATGTATGACTTGTATTTGAAAACATAAGTACCATAATTCTCCCAGGGAAATATATAAACCGTAAGCGCGTCTCGCCCAATATTAAAGGGAATACGAAAATCAGAAACACCGTGTACCATCAAATTTACCTTTAACATATCCTAATATCGTTTCATTTCACCTTTAAAAACCGGGAATATATAATTTTGGAGCGAAAAATGAAATTACGAAAAGAAGAAAAAATACACAAAGTTAACGAACAATTAAGGGATTGACTCAAAAATTACCCAAAACACAATGCCGATATTTTTCTATAGGCAGTAGCTCCTCAGCTATAATTAAGTCCACAAAACCTATACTTTACTTCATGAACCAAAATTCCTTCAGAAAACACAATAGAATCAACTATACTCGAAATTATTTGTTATTATTGAAAAATAAGGGCAGCAAGTAAAAACAATAACTGGTTATGTAACAGTAAAATTGCTATAGGACCGATTTACTTGGTATAAGTAATATGTTCCATAAGTATGACACTAAATAAGCATCGTATAATGCTATCTAGAGACTTACAAGTTACAGCTCGAGCTAGTTCGAGGGAGAACGACAAGCGAGAATTGTCCTACAATCGGTTGTTAATTTTGCAGTCCATTTAGGTCCTATTTAGTCTGTACTAAGCCTTTGACGCCTCACTAGGCGCCCCTTTATCAGAATCTATGGCCTTTAACCTACGTCAATTCATGATAAGCTCCAGTTTGTAACAAGTGACAAACTTACGTAACACATCTTACGAACTTATGGTACCACTGACACCCTAGAATTTCTCAAAACGTAAAGGGCGTTTTCCGTTGTAGAAAGAAAGAAAAAAAACCTCCAAAAGAGTCTATTTATAACCTCAACCAGTGACCGAGACTTAATTTGAAAATTAGTATACCCATCTATTGTAATTAATATTTTCAAGAGGGAGAATTTGACTGTGAAAGAGCAGTCTGGGCCCCCTTTAAGAAAATACCTAATACGAATTTAACCGTGAAATTAACGTTTTTTGAAAGAACAGGTTTTCTATAAGAGGTTCCATAGATTATTTTGGTAGTCTTGTCTTAAAAGAAAGAGAGGAGAAAACTCTAAAAGGTAGGCTGAGGTTGATTCTACGTGGGTGTTTTCCCTGGCTATTTCACAACCGTTATTGGAATAATTAGTCAGGGGAGAATGAAGTAGGTTAAGGTGTCTACAATCCGGGGAGAGAATATTGAATGAAGGGCGAGACTGTTCAACACTATACCACCATGTCAGGGGTAAATAACGAAAGGAGTTAGAGACGCTAGCTTCCGTAGTGTAGAATACAGTGGGACTTTCAAACGTAGACACAGAAAAGAGAAAACGCCTCGGTCGCGCCGCCTATAATTCAAAATAAGTATGATATTTTCCAACCAATAGCGTGGCAGCAAAGTTTCGAAAGGCATGCTGGGATATCGATTTTCTCCTGTCTGCTAGCATTCGTCTGCTAGTGTTCGTCTGCTTACGACTGAGTGACAATTAGGGTTAGAGTAAAGTTTATTCATTAAGGTGCACTTGAATTAGAAACAGGTAACTTTAAAGTTGGTAAATTCCTTATTCGATAATGAAATGGAATTAAATGTCGTTTTTGCATCCTTCAATACAGTTTTAGTTGATTTAATTTCTTTAGTCACAGATACAGTCGATGATCCTGATCCCACAGTTCCCACTAAGCCTTGGCTCACTGGGCCGACTCTGTAACCGCGCACTTACGGCAAAAAGAGTTTGATCACATTTTGAGGATTTCCCCGGCTTCAAATTGCAAATTGTTGACTTATCTTTCTTCTTTAAATTGCTGTTTACTCGCGATTGAATATAATAATTATATTGGGTTGATTTATGAGACGACTTCACAACATCGACAGTTCGACACCCGCCATTTTACTTTACCCAGAATACCTTGCTGTGCGAGATTTTAAGGCAAAACTTTTAAGGTTCTGCTCTTATTTACAATACAGTTCCAAAGATGGCACTACGTTAGTTACAAATTCTATGACGTTTCAAGGTCCCACTGTATTCTACACTACGGAAGCTAGCGTCTCTAACTCCTTTCGTTATTTACCCCTGACCATGTGTATGTGCCTCGCTTACCTTCACCGTGTAAAAAAGGAAATAGAAAAAAGAGAGAGCTTCCTTATAATTTGAACCCATTTTCGCCCAAGTAGTCAAGAGTTGAAAGAAAAAGATTACTTCACGTTGGTAAAAAAAAGTGCCTACGCTTTTAACCTTTATCAAATTCTCACTTTCTCAAGTCTAATTCGCTTTTAAACTAAGAATTTATCATAGGCCCTATAATTTTACCTTAACCTAAAAAGGTCAAAGTCGCGTTCATATTTGGTTCGACGAGTATCGTCATCAATCTAGGGTATAGTTTCATCACGACCTTGAAGAATGATTTCGAAGGACATCCCGACCTTCAAATTCTATAATATCCTTAAAAGTCGATATTATTATTTTCGCATCAAGAGTGAGTATGGGATGGGTTAAGTTCTGTTTGAATAAATAAGAACGGGGCCTTGGGTAATTCAACACTAGAAGTAGAAATGGGGCATTTGACAAATACACCGAGCGGGTAAAAAATAGAGGTGAGAATATTTGCGATGGAGAAAAAAATAAATAAAAAATTTCGCACCATTTTCCCTGCTCCAATACAAACAAACTTCCCATCTCATTCTATAAACGATTCCAAGCTGCCTTTTTCTTCCCCCTGTACCCAAAAAAAGCTAAAAACAACATTTTAAAATTCCGATTTTTAGCGAGGATAACGAAAATATCGAAAGAAAATAGCTGGAAAAATACCTAGCCAACTTAGCAAACAATGTTCGTATAGGGACAGAAAGAATAGAATGACGTTGAGGCTTTTAAAAAAAGTTAGCATTCGGATAAAAAAAAATAAAAGATGGGCGTTCACACAACAGATAAACGTTCCCATATAACGCGCGTGCAGTCAAAAGAAAAAGTCACCATCCTCCTATTTCTACTTATACGCTCCCATAGACATGTTTACAAGTTTTAGCCCACCTAAAAAAGCTTTCACGCGGCTATGTGTATTCTTGAATAGAAGAAGGAGAGAGAGAAAGAGAGAGCAAGAGAGAGAGAGAGAGAGAGAGAGAGAGAGAGAGAGAGAGAGAGGACAGGACGGGAGTGCTCCCGATCCAAAACTAGAGCTTCGGGAGGAGAGGAGAAGGAGAAAACGAGGACTCGGAGAAGCAGGGGTGTCATTGGCCGACAGCTGCGTCGTCTTTTGTCGAATTCATCCGAAAATAGCCGAAGCAGAGTCAGGCGGTGAAGGCTTTCTATAAGTTCTATTCAAAAGGATGAGTCCCTTTTACAGCTATAGCTATAGCTAGATCCCGAGGAAAAAGGTTCCGCAAAAGTTATTACGAAAGTATACTAGAATCCTCTATGTATGCGCGCGCCATATCGAAGGAAGTCTCTCTGATAATCCCCATTTTCGCTAATCCGCGAAGGCTATGGTCACGCCACCTACGTAAACAGTCTGGTGTTGTATAGTCAACCCCCCCCCCCCAAACACCCGAATTTTTACTATACACCCAAGGAATGTATTTAATTACCACATGAATATCAGTGGAATTCTATATATACCTCATAAGCTACCCAACTACGTTTATCTTCAAAAGGTTTCAATATTCAATGGGGAGAAGCAATTTATTCGTGAAGAGAGAGATAGAGAGAGAGCGCGCGCGACAATATCGAATGATTGATCCCGCATTGGTAAAGGACTAAAGAGCCTCGCGCCTATCTCGTCGGTCACACAATATATTGGGCGATGGCGTGCAGCTGGGAAACAAACTAGGCCTAACTAAGGGGCGCGTGGAAAAGGGGAATTAATGTGTCAGGCCACTGAACTATAGAAACCGAAACTGACCAACGGAGAGAGCGAGTGAGATAGTTAAATACGCCAGAAACGCGGCAGAAGGCTGTCCCATTATGAATAAGTGTTGAATAGACAGTGAAAACGTTCAAATCCAAGACTTAAAACAGTAAATCAGATTCTAGAAACATTTGTTTCCAAGAATTATGTTTTGTGGCTGCTAAACCATGAACTACGGTTTTAAATATAATCCTTCAGCATTATTTCCATGAATTATAAGCGGCACAAATGTTTAGGTAGGTAAATTAAAAAACTATTTCATCTTCCCTTTAAAACCAGATCTCGCATTAATCCTAAAATATCCGTGAAGCGATATAGCTGCAATACAATCCACGAGCCGAGCTGCGCAGGATACAGATTGGGGTTTGGGTTTTGGGGCGCCTAGCTTTTGCCCCATTTCAGTCTGGCAGTCTGGCTCGCGCGCCAGCTCATCAAATCGAGCGAATCAAACTACAATACAATATCCTCACACACAAACAAACCAACACAGTATATATATATTTCAGGGAATTAACGCGGAGGCGGTACCACCCTTTTGAGTTCCCAGTAAAGATCAACTCTCTCTTTCTCTCTCGCTTCGGAAGTAGTCTCTAAAACTTTGTTTGTCTTCATTTAACGATCAATCTTCTTAGAAAATCTCTCTAAAGCGGATAAAGATAAGCGAGCGAGAGAGAGAAAAAAAGGAACGACTGAGAGATTGCGGCAACTAAAGTATAGAATAGGTATTAAAATAGACCTTCAAAACTAACCCCATCCACCTTTATCCACCTATACGTCTAGTCTTATTTTTCTCCATCGCGCTTCCGCGAACAGCGGGCGAGAAAACGTTACAGGGGCCTTAAAATACCTTAACCCATTAACGGAAGTAAGTTAAGTAACTAAGACGGAAGTTTGAAATACTTCGCCAAACGTCTCAAGGATTTAGTATTATCATCTGCATTGTGGACGTTTAGGTTAAAAATTTCTGCTAAAATTTCATATCACTAATAACCACAAAATTGTATATCTATCATAGACTATTTTAGATTAATTTTGGAATACAAAATCCCCACTTGGGTATAAGCTTTAGTTTAATTTACTTCCGGTATTTTATTCGGCAAGAGCAGATGTTCTTTGGTTAATACCAAGAAAAAGGTAAGATTCAAGATTCGTAAAAGGAGGTTTGGGAGAAGTGAAGAGGAAAGACGAAGAAATCTCTTCTTCCTTCCAAGAAATTGTTATAGCCACCAATAAATATCGGAACCTAACCAGAACAATATCGAATTGGCTTCCCACCACCCCCCCCTTTTTTTTGAAAGAGAATAAAAATAAAAAATTAGACCTCCATTACGTCTTTAGAGAGAGAATATAAAAAGACGACACTAGAGAAAACCTAACCTAAACCAATAAAAATAATAAAAGGGAATTTCACTCCTCGCACTAGCTTTCTCTCGGAAAAATAGAAAAACATTCTTGGGTTTTCTTTTTATTTTTCTAACGGATAAAACTCTTCTAGATGAGGTTGAATGGAGGTGTTAAAGTAAAAGTTTAAGAGGTTTGGGAGGTTGCAGGCGATGGAAGGCATAAAGAAATTCGATAAAGAGAGAGAGAAAGGGTGAAAAAAGAATTATCCTGAACCCATTCCACATCGAGCGCCAATAGAAAGTCAATAGGTTTTTTTTTTCATTTCATCCTTTTCTTTTTTCCATTAAAGTTTGCCCGAAGCGAAAGGCAGGCGCGCGCGCAAAAAGTGTTGGGAATAAAATATATTAGGCCCTGATGATCTCTTCCACACCGGATATTGTTTATAATCCCTTAGCTATGACGTACCCATCTTAAAAACCAAGAAGATGGAGAAAAGAAAAAAGATGAAAAAAATAAAGTCTGAGCTAAGAGAGGACGGATGGATTTCAAGAAGATGAGTGGAAAAATATCATGCCTCGTTATGCGCGAAAACCTCACGTCGCTTTCTGATCTCCATCCTCCTAACCATTCTCAATTTTTTTACGAGTTATCGTATCTCTTTACGTGCAAAAAGACTTGACGCTTTTTTCTACTTTTTACCATCCCTGGTTATCAAAAAAAAAAAAACTGTCTATGAACAGATAAACAAGTTGGGAAAACCAAAATATTACCTCTCCGAGTCAAGAGGACTACTTACAAATTTAATTTATGAAATACTAAAGCAGTATACAAAGCATAGCAAATATACTGTAAATCAGACGACATTTTACATCCAATAATGATATACTTGTACACATTAAAATCATCCGATGGGGAAAAACGGGAAATGAAGAGATAAAACTTTGGAGGGATATTACCTTTACGTGTTTGTAAAGGCCCAATTTTCTACTCCTCAATGTTCAAAGCCATATTCACAACAGGGTTGCCATGCAAACACTATCCTCTCGTTTCACCTCAACAATTTTCTTAGTTTGTCAACATGACTGTTAACGTTACAAACACCAAAGCTTATTTGTGGCTACACACACTGAAAGTAAATGCGTACCATAAAAAGCATGAAAACACGAAGCTATTATCCGATTACGATCAGACCTTTCACTGGTCTGGGCTGCGTTCAGCAGAGCTCACCAAAAAAGACAGCGGATTTTGGAAATGTTTACCGGTGAGCTCTGTCGTCATAGCTTTTCTCCGGTCATCGGCGTTTTATAAATGACGCTAGCGCAATAAAGCGTGCAAGGTACCAAGGCTTAACAAAAATTGTATGATAACATATTTATAGAGATAGATAACAACTTTTATAATTAAAATTAGAAACTAACATATCTCTTAAAATTCTCTCGTGATCAACTGGTTTCACGCCAATTAAATAGCTATAGTCCCATAGAGCTATTTGTATTAATTCCTCCATGGTTTTTTCGCCAAGCTGAGAACTACTCAATTTACGTCACGTTATCCAAAGAGCCGACTATTTTCTTTGAAGACCGCGCTAACTCAGCGCTAGACACCGTGACGTCAAAACTCAAAAACAAAATCCCGTTATGCAAGACACTGCTAACAGCGCTGGGCTCTGCTGAACGCGGCCCAGATTTCCACCATGATTATATAATCTAAGCCTAATTATTTAAAAGTGTATTTAACTTTCGGCTCACTCTGAACCGTTAATGTCTCTGCATTACAGAAACGAAAACCAAACCCAAGCGTTTACTTTTTGGTTCACTATGCCTATTGACAAATAAAAGTTCATTTGACCAACATAGTAGTGTTGTGCTTGTATTTACTTTAGAAAGGATTATGCTATAAACAGATGTAGTATAGCTTAAGTAATATATAAACATCCATTTTAAATAATAATATTAAAAAAAATCTTTGGAATATCAAAATGAAATAGAGCTTTAAAGCTACAAAAGTACTAAATGCATCATAATTACGAAAAATATTTCCACATATTCACTTTATATTAAGGATAAAGGGAATATTAGGGTTCTGTAGGATTTCTTTACACATCAAAACAAAACGAACTTTTAACGCAGCGCACTACTGTAACAACGGACGGACACACACAGACAAAAACAAAGACTGCTTTTTAACTCTTTCCGTATTAATTTTGAATTGAGAAACAAGATTATCTTAAATATTAAAATAAATATAATTAATATTTAATATTTTCTTCGTTAGTTATTCGCCTTATTGAACGTTACATCGTTTTAAAAAAGAACAATTAAACAATCTTGAGAGACTTGACTAATATTGGCGTTTGAAATGAAGCATACCCCGGTTGCTTCGCCTTTCTCAAATAGGTAGTATATAAGGGTGTCGAACTACAGCTAAAAGCAAGAACAACCGCAATTGCGAAAACCTTTGGTGGAGATCCCACCTTAGGGAGGCTAGACGTTTCTCGTAACCCTAGCTGATCGCCGCGAATGTCTTAAACCAAACGATGACGATGGAGTAGAAGCCAGTGTTTACAGACTGGTGTCCAAGTGGGATGGACAAAGACCAGAAGATGGTGGTGATTAGAAGCCAGTATGTACAGACTGGTGTCCAAGTGGAATGGACGAAGACCAGAAGATGGTGGTGTTAGAAGCCAGTGTGTACAGACTGGTGTCCATGTGGGATGGACGAAGACCAAAAGATGGTGGTGAATAGAAGCCAGTATGTACAGACTGGTGTCCAAGTGGAATGGACGAAGACCTGAAGATGGTGGTGATTAGAAGCCAGTATGTACAGACTGGTGTCCATGTGGGATGGACGAAGACCAAAAGATGGTGGTTATTAGAAGCCAGTAAGTACAGACTGGTGTCCGTGTGGGATGGACAAAGACCAGAAGATGCTGGTGTGAGAACTCAAGTAGAGGAGCCATTTCCGTGACTGTGAAAGCAGTTCGGAAATGGCGAACACGTTTGCTCCGATTTGGAAACTGCGAACGCGGTCACGTGGGGTCTGACAGACACACATCCACACAGACAGACAGACAGACACACACACACACACACAGACACGTCCAGTGTAAAACCTCTCCGTGACGTCATCGTCACTCGGAGAGGTAAAAAGGGGTCTCTCCCGCTTCATTTCCTAAGCCTTGGGCTTAATAAAAGCAAAAATTCCCATTTCTCTACATGTAAATAACCAACCTTTTATAGGAAAAGGGGTAAAGTTTACGCATTGTAAAGACAAGAAGACAAGCATTGGGACTGCATTTTCAACAAGGAAGAGACTGTGAAGATTTTTATCCGTTTTAAATCTCGTTTTCACACGCCGTATCCTTTCCCAACAACATCCTTTTTTACTGTAAAAACTAGCTCGTTTCAACTTAAGGGGGTATGTATATCTTTTACCGTATAGACTGTTCAGGGGCCGTTACTACATAAACATTCCTTAAGGGTAAGGGTTACGTTTCTCTGTGGGCCCCCCAAAGGTTTAAAAAACAAACTCCACCCATATAAAATTCCAAATCGTAAAACGAAGAAGATGTTTTACTTTTAAAAAAGTAACAGATAGACCCGTGGGAAAGACACTGAAACATTTTACAAGTTGTCAGTATTTAAAATTTAAAACAGTCAAATATTAGGCCTTGAAAGGAAAAAAATCTATTTAAAAACTATAAGGTATTTTTAGCATCAGAATATAAACTTTCAATTAAAACCCAGACAAGATATAATTAAGTATTGATAACCTGATAATATTAATATAAAATCAAAGTTAATGAACTAGGGAAACCCTTGCTACCAGCTAATTAAAATAATTAGGGAAAATTGCTAATTAATAAAAAATAAGGACAAATACGTTGCACTAATTTAATTTTCACCTTAATTCAAAGGAAGATGTTTAAATCTTAAAAATTTTAACAGAATGAAAAGCTCATACAGAGAACCTAATTACTTTAATTGATCTATGTGAAATTCTGAACTAAAATAAATAATTTTCAATCAAAGAAAGCTGGGAACAATTTTAAATAAATTAATTAGAAAATATCTTAAATTATTCAAGTTTTAGGGGAATATCTTTATTAATAGGATTATGGGTTCGTAACCCTCGCCTCCTCCACTCACGATGAACCCACCCTTATCAATGAAGGATCATACCCTACATCTAGAGATGGAGTGGAGTAGCGTAGAGTATGGAGTGATTAGGAGGAAATTAGGTTTCCTAGGTTCTGGGATAAATCGAGCACCAGAGAAATCTATACGGGTTGATAACGAGAAAGGATTGAGAGTGGGTGGAGGGGAGGGGGTCAAAACCACCGTACCTACACTTTTACCTGTACACCCAATCTAATTTGTTCCATAATACGCCGATTCTCCAATTACTATTGGATTTTAGCATTTCATTAAAATATGCATACCGAGTTAGGGATTACAGTTTTCAAAATATACGCGTGTAGATAGTGACTATATTATAACTTTCATACTAAATTAATATACGAAAAGTTATCCTTAATTGAATTTATTTAATTATCCATATAATAATTAATCGTAATTTCACATCAGTAACTCTTCCCTCTCTCGCGAACTTTGACCTATGACGCGTAATCCTTCATGGAATAAACCATAATACTTAATATGGTGGAGCAATATACTGTAAATATTCTGGGATGAATTAAATTCATTCTTAAATCCAATATTTGATATTCAAGATGGTCCTTTCAAAACAGCGTACAAATCAAGGTTCGCATTTGTGTAATTAGCCTGTTCTATCAAAAATATATTTGGGGAAATTTAACCTTTCATAATTCAAATATTTGTCTAATTTTAGAATAGAGATAAAGGTAAACCCAAAACATCCCACGAGTCTCAATCAAGATGGCCCATATAATTAACACTTGGTATAACCTAAATTAATTATTCAGTATTCAAGGAAAATCGAATCAGATATTTGGTAGGTAATACAACTTACAAGCCTATTAATAATACAAATTCAATTCGATGGTTATTAATTAAATACCACCTACGTCAATCGTAATTATCCCAATTTTATAGATTCGAATATATAATTATAATAAACTTAAATATACACTAATTAAATAAATATATAAACGGACGGAATTTATAGGAACGAAAGTGAAATTAACTTCAAAATAAATGGGTCGTTAAACACGATACATAAGAGTATTTATGAATGACCCCTTCCTCCCTTCTTCCCAATTGCGCCTAAGTCTTAAGTCTGATTCGAGGGGGGGGATGTAGGAGTTGATACAATGGTTGGACGGTCGATTTGCTTTTCCATTTTTATTCCCTTCGTCTGTTCGAATGCAGATTATGCAAATGAAGCTCCCATGGGGAATGAGGATATATTTTTTCGCTACTTTTGGCTCCCTTCCTCTATATATCGTGTCGCCTTCCCAATGGCGCGTGTGATTGTTACTTCCCCCCCCTTTCCCGGTTTCCTATTCACTCTCATTTCTAATTTCAAACACCCCCTCCCACCCTTCCTCCTCCCGCGTCTTTCCAAAGCTTCGAACTTGAAGAAAAAGAGTGCAAAGAGGACATTTTTTCACTTACAAATTACCAAGAAAAAACACAAACCTTCATTCCCCCCCCCCTTTTTAATAAGAAATGGGACCTCCCTTCCTTTAAAAATGGACTCGGAAATTATTCGCATAATAGGAGCGTCCCCTTGTGGCTCTTTTTTTACGCTAAGCCTAACGCTAATTTGAAATTTTAGCATAAATATATATCGGGATGTATTATTCGAAAAATCGACAAGGTCGATACGAATAAACGCGGTAGAGCGTACATTTTCCGTCATGTTAATTTTGAAGATCGACCAAGGCTTAGCGTTCAAATATTAAAATAATTCCCCCCCCCCCCCAAGTGAAACCAACACCAAAACAGAATGAAGACTTACATTTCGTAGTTCAATAGTTGTCCATCCCGCGTCCATCAATTCTAAGGATAGGATTCTACTAGTTACGATCTCCATCGATGTCTTTGAACTTTGAACCTTCAAGACACACTTTTTACAATTTTGTTTCAAAATTAAAACCCTTATAGAAATCTTGCGTACTATCCTCACCATAAAATTGCACGTTGTAGATGTAGATGTAGAGGTACTTGTTAGAAAAAATAAAATTCCAACGATGTCCTTTGACCTTCACTTCTGAACTTCTTTGATTTTTCCAACTCCCGAAAAAATTGACTAATTTTTTCCTCTTACGATCGGTTACGATTCAAAGTTCACGCTTATTTTTCGTCGAAAACTTCCGTCTTGTTAAAAATCCTTGATGATTTTGATTAAATTTTAATATGGGAGTCAACTGGCTCACGTTGCGGATGATAATTAGGCCTAAACCACACGGTGCAAGCGGCAATCACGCGGCAACCTTGCGGCGGGACGGGCGAGTAGATCCCATCGACGGGTAATTAAACCGATCAGATATTGGCAATTTTAATCCGTCATAATTATAAAAATGAATGGGTTCGCGTACAATAACTTATAAAATTTAATTAGTTAACACGATTATCTTTGGTTTGCTACCAATATTCACACGTTATTAACAATATTTCAGATAAAATCACATTAAAACAAGTTGGGAAAACCAAAATATTACCTCTCCGAGTCAAGAGGAGGCCTACTTACAAACTTATTTACCCAGATATGGAAATGTTTCATTTTTTAAGAACAAATACTGAAGTTCATTTTATGAAATATTAAAGAGGTATACAAAGCATAGCGAATGTACTGTAAATCAGACGACATTTTACATCCAATAAGGATATACTTGTACACATTAAAATCATCCGATGGGGGAAAAACGGGAAATAAAGAGATAAAACTTTGGAGGGATATTACTTTTACGTGTTTGTAGAGGCCCAAATTTTCCACTCCTCAACTGTATACCCTCTATGTTCAAAACCAGATTCATAACAGGGTTGCAGTGTAAACACAGCGCTGAGCTCTGCTGAACGCGGCCTAGATTTTCACCATGATGCTCTATTCAATTATAAAATCTAAGCCTGGTTATTTAAAGGTGTATTTAACTTTCGGCTCACTCTGAACCGTTAATGTCTCTGCATTACAGAAACGAAAACCAAACCCAAGCGTTTACTTTTTGGTTCACTAGGCCTATTGACAAATAAAATTTCATTAGGCCGACATAGTAGCGTTCTTCTCGTTATCAATAACGAAAGGATTATGCTATAAACAGATGTAGTATAGCTTAAGTAATATATAAACATCCATTTCAAATAATAATATAAAAAAAAATTCTTGGGATATCAAAATGAAACAGAGGATTAAAGCTACAAAAGTACTAAATGCATCGTAATTACGAAAAAGATTTCCACATATTCACTTTATATTATGGAAAAAGTGAATATTAACACATCAAAACAAAGCGAACTGTTAACGCGGCGCACTAGTGTGAAAACGGACAGACACACAAAGACAAAAAAATAGACTGCTTTTTAACTTTTCCGTATTAATTTTGAATTGAGAAACAAGATTATCTTAAATATTAAAATAAATATAATTAATATTTAGTATTTTCTTCGTTAGTTGTTCGCCTTATTGAGCGTTACATCGTTTTAAAAAAGAATAATTAAACAACCTTGAGAGACTTGACTATTATTGAAGTTTGAAATGAAGCATCCTCCTGTTGCTTCGCCTTGCTCAAATAGGTAGTATATAAAGGATTCGAATCGCAGTTGTAGATAAGAACATCGCAATTGCGTGAACCTTGGAGGAAGACCCCTCCATTGGAAGGCTAGACGTTTCTCGTAACCCTAGCCGATCGCCGCGTATGTCTTAAACTTAAGGATGATGATGGAGTAGAAGCCAGGTGTACAGACTGGTGTCCATGTGGGATGGACAAAAACAAAGACCAGAAGATGGTGGTGTTAGAAGCCAGGTGTACAGACTGGTGTCCATGTGGGATGGACAAAAATTAAGACCAGAAGATGGTGGTGTTAGAAGCCAGGTGTACAGACTGGTGTCCATGTGGGATGGACAAAAACAAAGACCAGAAGATGGTGGTGTTAGAAGCCAGGTGTACAGACTGGTGTCCATGTGGGATGAACAAAGACCAGGAGATGGTGGTGTTAGAAGCCAGGTGTACAGACTGGTGTCCATGTGGGATGGACAAAAACAAAGACCAGAAGATGGTGGTGTTAGAAGCCAGGTGTACAGACTGGTGTCCATGTGGGATGGACAAAAACAAAGACTAGGAGATGGTGGTGTTAGAAGCCAGGTGTACAGACTGGTGTCCATGTGGGATGGACAAAAACAAAGACCAGAAGATGGTGGTGTTAGAAGCCAGGTGTACAGACTGGTGTCCATGTGGAATGGACAAAGACTAGAAGATGGTGGTGTTTAGAAGTCAGTAAGTTCAGAATGGTGTCCATGTGGGGTGGACAAATGAACAGAGTTGTTAGACAGGCAATGGAGTAATAGACTGTAAGTGGAATACAATTTCCGGGACTGTAAATGCGGTCTGGAAATTGAATACACGTTTGCTCCGATTTGGAAACTGCGAACGCGGTCACGTGGGTGTAACAACGGACAGACAGACACACAGACAGACACACAGACAGACACACACACAGACAGACACACAGACACGTCGAAATTAGAACCTCTCCGTGACATACGTCACTCGGAGAGGTAAAAAATTTACATACATGCCTCATTACGAGGGTGGCCATATTTGATTCTTCGCATCTTCCTCGAACTCTGCATTTGTGACGTCACTCTAAAATCGGGGCATCGCATGCGCACTGCAATAATTGAAACGCGCCAAATTTAAACGAGGGAATAAAGCCTCTCTAAAAATATAGAGCTTTCTAAAGCAAAAGGATGTTTTTAAAAGATGTTGAATAAAGAGTTTCGTTTACCTCACGATTATTTGGATAGAAATCTAGGGGAGGTATGAAAAAAAAAAAAAAAAACATTTCCGTAGAACCGTTTTGTTTACGTTACATTTTGTCTTATCCAAATCGAATTTGAATCTTGAAAATTCGTGATTTTACGTTTTTCCTCAAGAACAAACGTAGCAAAAGTAAATAAAATGATAGGGAACGAGTTATTCCTTGCAAGTATCAAAACGCGAGTGTAGGAAAAGAAAAGCAAAAGATATTTTCCATCTTCTACGTCGTGTACGTTTTGCGCAGACTGCAAATAACAAAAGTTTCTCAACGTCAATAGTCTTCTTGATCTTATTTCATTCTTCGTGGCTCCTTGGAAAAAGCAATCTCGCTGACCAAACTGTAGAAATAAGTCTCGGCAGACACCGGAATTAAGCTAAAATACAATCGGGTTGTGGCGAAGAAGAAAACTCAATGATAAAGAAAATCGGAGAAATAACGTTTTTCGTTTTTCTCTTTTATCTTTTATCTCATAGCGGGTAAAGGGTAAGATGGTAAAAATAGCCGAATCAGCCTGAAGAGATCCGCCGGTGATTGGAACAGGTATTAAAGTAGGGAAAGGCCATTAGGCTTAGCTATTTTGAACCGTATAAAAACTCTATTTATTTATTAGGCCGAACAATCCTGAAACAGAAAGAAAAAAGTGGGATTTAAGAGTTAGGTCTATTCTCAGCCTTGTCCAACGTTTATAACCCATCAATGGACAAAAACACGTAGAGAAGTCATCGCGCGTAGCTTTAAAACTAAAACGGACCGAAGCTATTTGGTCGAAAAAAATTGCCCGTTTTTCTCTTTTTCACATTTTTTTTTCTTCCTTCTTTTCTTTCAGTGTCCGTGATACGTGACTCCTTTGCCGAGATTGCAATCACACGGAATGATTGGAAGAGTTTTTAGGCCTCGCTTCGAAAGGCTCAGTCTAGTCGCGTCGCTACCATGAATACAGACTGAGCTATAGCTCTGGTTCAATCACCACTAAGCGAAGCCTTTGCGCTTTCATTATGTAAGTAGTAACGGACAACGTTACGACGGAATATTAGACGTCCATTTCATTCAAAGAGTGCAACGCCTATAAAGAAAGTACCCTGCTTTAAGTATACCAATCGAAGGAGGCGGATATACCTTACCAACGTTGGCATTGGCGTCTTGGATCGAAATTACAGTACCCCTTTTACTTCAGACTCTAAAATGATCTTACGAAATGACCTTATTCAAAGTTTATAGTTTATCGCTACCAGCATAATAATAACGCGAAATTCCCCGCATGGAAATTACATACAGACTTGGTAATTCTGTTTATAGATATTTCCATCGCGTCTAATTTCTTTTTCTTCTTTAGTATTCCCCTTTTTTAACGCGCTGTGGCCGACATACAATCATTAGTCTTGTTCCTCGCGGCACTCTTCTACAAATTGGAAAGTCCAATTTTTACCACCCAAGAGTTGGGTTGAGGTTGGGGACTTGGCGTTAGTTTCACGAATGTTTGTACCCGCTTTTATTAATGTCCTCCTACGTGGTCTTATTCTCGGTTTGGTTATTATAGAACGTGTACCAATCTAAATTGTCAATGTTCCAAAGACCGAGGCTGGCATCATTGTTACTTGGGTATAAGAGTAAATTAAGGGTGAATTCGAGGATGTTATTATCGTGGGTTCTACAGAGAAATAGCGTTAGAAAACAAAGGAATTCGCGCCTATTTTGCCTCAAAAATGTACACGGTTCGTTGCCGGGGGAAGACAATATTTGCATACTAATTTAGCAACATTTCCCTATGCGGGTATATATGGTAAAAGCCGTGGTATACCGTAACGCTTTCGAGACCATGGCTAGCGTTAGAGAGGGGCTAAAGTAATACACAGTTTCGCCCTAGGATCAGAAATAATTGTTTTAAGAGGCTAAACCGTAAGAGCCAACCCGCAAACCAAGAGGGAGAGTCTAATTTATGATGAGAAATCTACCTCAACCAGAGGAATACTGTGCGGAATTTTGTTGAATGTTGGACTCATCTCTCACCGGAGACACAAGTTGTTTCTCATATGGGGCAAGGAACAGTTATGGAAAACAAGAACATTATATCGTGTATAATAATTTAAATTAGACCTAATATAATATCAGGGGTAAATAACGAAAGGAGTTAGAGACAGTGGCTTCCGTAGTGTAGAATACAGTGGGACTTTCAAACGTAGACACAGAAAAGAGAAAACGCCTCGGTCGCGCCGCCTATAATTCAAAATAAGTATGATATTTTCCAACCAATAGCGTGGCAGCAAAGATTCGAAAGGCATGCTGGGATATCGATTTTCTCCTGTCTGCTAGTATTCGTCTGCTAGTATTCGTCTGCTAGTGTTCGTCTGCTTACGACTGAGTGACAATTAGGCTTAGAGTAAAGTTTATTCATTAAGGTGCACTTGAATTAGAAACATGGAACTTTAAAGTTGGTAAATTCCTTATTCGATAATGAAATGGAATTAAATGTCGTTTTTGCATCCTTCAATACAGTTTTAGTTGTTTTAATTTCTATAGTCACAGATACAGTCGATGATCCTGATCCCACAGTTCCCACTAAGCCTTGGCTCAATGGGCCGACTCTGTAACCGCGCACTTATGGCAAAACAAGTTTGATCACATTTTGAGGATTTCCCTGGCTTCAAATTGCAAATTGTTGACTTATCTTTCTTCTTTAAATCGCTATTTACTCGCGATTGAATATAATAATTATATTGGGTTGATTTATGAGACGACTTCACAACATCGACACCCGCCATTTTACTTTACCCAGAATACCTTGCGGCGCGAGATTTTAAGGCAAAACTTTTAAGGTAATGGTCTTATTTACAATACAGTTCCAAAGATGGCACTACGTTAGTTACAAATTCTATGACATTTCAAGGTCCCACTGTATTCTACACTACGGAAGCTAGCGTCTCTAACTCCTTTCGTTATTTACCCCTGATAATATTGAAAACATACACATTTATTCCCCGTATTAGTTTGCCTTTGCCTCAGAGATTCCTTGGTAAAATGTATAAAACTTACCTGTCATTTGAGATATTTCAGGTTTCGAACATTGCCGAAGAAAAAAAAAAGAAAAATAATAAATGGTTTTTAAATTTTTCATAATTGGTCTCTCGTACGTCTCCCATCCAAATTTGAAATCGTCTCCCCATCCACCCAATAAAGCTACATCAAGAGTGTTGTAAATCCGGGATCGATCACTTCACTATATGATAGCTTCTCTAGAAAGGAAACATTGTAGAAAAATATACATTTCTACGTAGAAAAAATACTACCGATAGATTTCGTGAGTGAATAAGTGAGTAAGATTCCCTAGAATTAATAGATCCGAATAAAAATGCTCTAATCAGGAAAACAAGTTAAAGGCCAAGTACGCGGAACACAAATGTACATAAGTACATTACAGGTTTATCTATATCACACGACCGTTTCATTCGCAGTCTTGAAATGGACGCGGTATTTGAAGGAAAAACTGGTTTTGTTATGAGATGGTAGTCACTTCTTAGTTTGAAAACGTTTAAAAACGTATTGAGTGTCTGTCTTCTATTCCAACTTCCTAGCCACGAAATCTTCTAAATTCCAAATTAAGGCAAGAAAAAAAAAAGATCCCTTCAAATCCGTATGTATGAAGAAAAAAATACCCCTGAGGTATTTAAAAAATAAAAGAAATATCTCCCTAACACCCATCTCTCTCTCTCTCTCTCTCTTTCTCAAATCTAGATGGGTTTTAATATAATTTATAGTATATGCACCGGTCTAAGGGGTCTCCGTTAATACATATAGCAACATGTAAAGATGAACGGGATGAAAAGGGAGAAAAGAGAAATTCGTTTTTAAATTCTGATACTTGAAAGTATTCGTTTAATAACTTTATGAATATTTACCGATATCGTTCCCTGCGAGTGATGAATAACCGCGTTACGATAATCCTAAGGCGATGACCAATATTCTTGGAGGATGGTAATAGATTCCGGTTTGATTTTAGCCTCTAGGGGATCTACGGCGGAACCCATCCCTCCTGTATACACCCCTCCCGCGAGTCTTATTACGCTATACTTTTCGCTTCTTCCCTTTAGGGTGAGTTGATCCCTGTACCGGGTGGGGAATCTACAAGAAGATAGCAAAGCCGAGCTAAGAAAAACGCGTGGGAAAAAAATATATCGGGGCTCGCCAAAAGTCAAACCCACAGATATACCTTTCACCCTTACCTCTTGTCAGTAGATTATGAACTTAACTGGCGTTAATACGAAATGAATATGACTTCATAATGGTATCTAAAAAGTGGATTAACTGGAAGATAATAAAAGACACTTCAAGGTGTAAATCAGGCGTTTGATATCTGTGGATGCGAATGGTCTCTTCGGGGTAATCTATTTCGAGTCTGAAGTAGAAGATGGTAACGCTGCCAAGGGATGAGAGTCGCGATTGGTGGCTGAAAAACCGCAGTGAGACGGGGCACTTTTAGCACGCACGATTTAGCGAAACCGGACTAAGCATTCTAATCGTTCACGGTGGTTATAATATATCTTCTCTTTCCACGGTACCAGGCTAGAGAGGTAACCCATCTGATAAAGGAAAAATAGAAACCATTTACAAGGGATAAGGAATCTTTCGCATTCCAACCTTAATCTGCCGTCCCTTTTAACTTTAACGGAGGGTGGTTTGACTCGTCTTCGAGCCATTTTTCAGACCAGGGGCGATCGCTTGGGAGGGGGGGGGCGATTTTGTGCTAGGTTCTGGACGGATGAAGTAGCCCCGGAGTAGCAAAAAGATGACCCTGGTGCGATACTAGAATCCCTTAAAGATTTTCATTTACTTCATATATTATTTTTTCATTCCACGAAGTCAGTCGCGGCCTCCCCACGTGTTACCGTCACTGAACCATCCCTCTTGGAAGACATAAGCTCGCTCTTTTTCCTAAGAATCCTAACAGAGAGAGAGAGAGAGGAAACGTCAATCGAGGTGGGCAATGATTGAAAATTTAGCTCTGACTAAAATCTAAAAATGTTAAGTACTAACGCGTCTTCTTAAAATTTTAAACAAGGGAGGTTATAAAAGGAGGAAAACTTTTAGCAAAAATTACCCCCAAATTCTCATGTCATCCTACCGTTACATCATCATCATGTTTGTTACCCATCCCACTATTAAGACTAAATCTTGGCCTGATATTACCTGACACTGGTTATTTGAAAAACGAGGGAGAGGCAGACTTTGGTTTCAATGTTCCGCGTCTTATTCGGCACTGAGCTCAGTCCAGGAAAGAAAAAAACTGTGTCCTCGCCTCCCCCCAGTCAATTCTTAGAACCTATATTGACTTTCATCCGCGATTAAGGGCATGTTAAAACGGCGTAGAAACGCAATTCAAAAGTCAATCCATCCATCGTTCGTTTAAGTTTCTGTCGGCGACTCTTTTGTACTTACCATTCTCTTTTCATAATAGGATAAAACAGGGGATTTGGAATTAAGTCGCCCCCTTACTTCGCCGGCCTTTCTGGTGAATTTTTAAAACACAGGACTGCCAGCTGAGAGAGAGGGACACGGAGAGAAAAGGAAAATTTAGGGATGGGGAAGACCGACCGTCGAGCCATTTGTCATTCGGTACCACGCGCACCGTCTTTTCTAATTTAGCTATTGTGGGCCATCAACCCGTCTTCAGCTGGCAGGAATGGTACGATCTGAATACCCCCATTCTATTAAAACCTTTCACCGGAATTATCCGGCATCGGGGACAGTCAAGGATTGGATAGACGTAACCGTACGTAAAGAGATCTAGGAAGATATTTCAACGTACGAGATGGATTAGTGACTGTAAGAATAAAGTGCGTGTAGCTAGAAATAGTTGAAAGATTATCGCCTACAGAACCCCTTTCTCTTCATCCACAGTTTCCAAGCGTATGGCAAAGAAAGAAATCTCCATTGAATCTACGAGCCACGGTTACTCGCTATCCCCTTAAACTCGAATAATTGAACAAATGCTGATTAAGGGTGCTTTCGACCTGGTCTAGTTCCACTTTAGTTCAAACCAAAGTATCATCGCAGATAGAGAGAGTTTTAGGGAACATCTTGTCTACTTAAAGCTATATAGTATTGTCCGTCTTTTCCTTCTTAAATTAGAGACGAAAATTTAGTCATTCTTTCCTTTTAATTGGTAGTTCCCCTTTTGTCCCTATACTTTCAAGGGGAAAATCAATAAAAATACCGAGCTGGAGATTCCTGGAGTAATTGGTGGCTATCCCTTTTCTCACATTTAATTCCGTTGGTATTTCGGATTTCTCCTTGTAAATTTCATCTGGTTAACGTGAAAAGGTAATGGGAGAAAATTTAGGGAAAAGAATTCGAAACCGTCCCAAATTGAGAAAAGGACTTGGGGAATTAATTGGAAATTAAGATTCTCCTTTCCATACCAACGTATAAGGAGTATCTTTCGGTAAAGGAGAGGAGATCGGAGAAAATTGGCTATCTTGAAAGACAAAACGCGCCGCAGAGAAAAGGCAGGCGGCATGCGGTACCAATTACGAACAAAATGAAATGAGAAAGGAGTTTTGAATTAGCTTTTTCAATAGAAGACTAGAAGTATAGTTAGGCAGGGTGGTACAGAGGGTATGGGAATAGCTAAAGCGTAGCCTTTTCTAACCACCACTAAGTGCAAATTGGGAGAAGGAGGGAATGTGGCTAGACATCTAAGCCTAAAGTGACTAATTTAGGTTATCCCTTAACCTAGTACTGGCTAAAAACATTTTAAAATTTCCTCCGCCCACTTTTCTACCATTTACAACTAAGACAGACAGCCAATTTTGAAGGATTGCTGTTCGGTAAAAGTATTTTTACCAACTTGATATATCAAGTTAAGACTAATAGTGAATACTGTATACGAAAAGGCATTGGTTTTGGTTGCGTCTTAACTTGAACGAACAAACACACTTTTCTTTAAAACACCTCTCTATTTTTCTATACTAGAAATCCACTTTTGAAGGATGAGAGTCGGAAGAGATTTAAAAATGTTTTTGAGCAATAAACAAGTAGAATAGTTAAAGAGGGGAGGTTGAAACGAAAACAGGCATTTTTTCGAGCAAACACCAAAGAGAGAGTGAGAGGGGCAACATTGGGATGCTGGAATTTTGAGCTTGGCTAATTTTAAACTGTTGCGACCAGCTAGACTAACTAACCTCGATATTCACGCGCATACAGCTTCTCGTGAGAAGTTACGAAGAAGAAAGCTGTTCTTGAGATATACGCCTACTAATACACATACTCCTACCACGCATGGCAGCAGAGGTTCTCAGACAAATATTTCTTCATGCACCAGGGGGGTACAGTTGATTTTTAAGCGAGAAATTTTAGGCCTGTAGGGAGAAAAATAGCGTATTCGTGAGAAGATCAGTACCGTTTTTCTTATACACATATATATAAACGAAAAATATTTCTTCTCTCCTTCCGATTCACCTGTGCAAATAATTCGGAGCGCGGGCCCGTATCCTTCTTAATAGTACATCATCCTTTTTCTTTTGATTTTTTTTTTAAGTCCAAAGAAGGGAGCGCGAATTACAATCGTCCGTGGAGAATTTCCCAAAATTTCTTATCATCTAAAGGTTGTTAACAATTTTTCGGATAGGGAGTTGGAAAATTTCGTTCAGGATTTCTTTTTTTTTTTTTTTTAATGTTGTCTAGGTATAGAAGGCGAGAACTGGCTCTTTCTCTGCCGGCGTCGTGATTTTCTAGACGAAATATTTAAATTGAACCCTTGGGGTATTTTGGATTTTTTTTTTATCATCAAACGTTAAAGATACAGCCAGAATTGATTTACGTTTCCCAAGAATAAACTGCTATAGAGGTTATTAAGTGAGCAGAGAAGTGATGGCCGATATCGAAGTTTTACTGGAACCGATACTGATTTTTAACACAATGATACTGATATCGACAGATTTTTTACCGATATCGACACCGATTACTAATTGATATTGACCGATTATCAACCGATATGGTCCGATTATAAACCGATATGGTCCGATTATAAACCGATATGAGCCAATACTTTAAACTAACCGATTTTTTTAACCCAATGAAGCCGACATCGACCGATTTTTTACTAATATAGACCGATTACTAACCGATATGCATCGATTATCAACCGATATGGACCGATTTTTAACCGATATATCTGTAAATTAAGTTCGAACCGATATATCGGTTAAAAGCACATCGGTTTGGGCCCAACACTAGTTCCAACGATTAAATTTACTATATCCTCACCACTAAAATGTATTGAAATTTACCCATTCTTAATTTCTTACTTCTTCTGTATTAATGGATCTTCTCTATTTCTCTCGAAAACAACACTCGTGCATTTAAGAGAAAAATTCCTAGTTGAAAAATGATGAAAACAAATCAATAGAAAATGCATTAAAGAAGAAATCCGTCGATTTCGAAGAGGGCGAATCGTTGATTTGAGTTTTCCATGTTTTTCTCTGAAATCTTTGATAGGCCTCCATTTACTTTCGCACAAAAAATAGAAGATGTTTTTCGTCCCCTCGTTCAAAATATGAACGATTTCCGTTTTAGGGTAAAATGATCGAAAGAAACAGTCAAAAATCGAGAATTCTGGTCATTTTTACATAGGTTTGTATTTTTCCTTTTATGAAAAATAGATGCACACATTCATTCTACAACTGAAGAAAGAGTTAAATATTAATTAGGTTATCTCATAGAGCGTTTTTTGTATATTTTTTTTTATTATTTTGTTTTTAAAGCCGTTTTGTTTTTTACCTATATATATATACGTAGTTTTGCTCCATCGAAATTTTTAACGTTTCGGGCCTAATAAATCAAATAAAATTAATAATTTTACTTTTAATGTTTTTTGTTTATAGTTTTGTCACTTTCTCTTCTAAAGAGCACTCACACATCACATACGTTGCCAAAAATCGAAAAAAGCGCGCAAACACTTTTTAGCACTTTAACGATTTTGGTTAATTTTTTATGTTTTTGTTTTTTTTTTAAATTATATATAGTTCAAATAATTACCATCAAATATCAAAAATACTTTTGATACTTTGATGGGAAAAATTAAAAAATGTTTTTTCTTTGTCCATGTCCTTTTTAACTTTTTTGTTTTTGTTTTAAAAGCAAAAAATCGGAGGTTTTTGTTTTTTCTTATAAATACATGTACAAAAAAAAGAGAAGACATTCGCCTTTTGTCTTGGTTCTTTGTTGTTTAGAAGGAAATGGTTTAAATATAATTGTATTTCATTAAAATACCGGGGAAAACCGTTTATAAGAACGACGTAAAAGCATTTTAATTTTGGTTTTCAAACTAGCTTCGGTTGGGTAAAATTGAAATTAAGAAGTTAAAGAAAAGGATATAGTCGTCTAATAATTAAATAGGTTCAAGAAAAAAATAGTAATTAGCTGTGAAAAAATAAAATCTAAGCTTACCGGTGTATATTGACGATTTTAAAATTGTCTCTGGCGACCTTTTAAATTAATATAAAAATATTACCATTAAAATTAACGCGATGGCTATTCAGAAGGGGATTGGGGTTTTTTTTTATAGTATTGGGGATGGGGGGTTAAAGCCTCACTATTTTTCTCGTTCCTTTTACGGAAACCACTAGACTTTGTTTAAAAAATTTAACATTTCTCCGCTTCCGTCATTTCGCTATGATACATTTCTATACAAAAAGCGACACCCAACGTTTTTGGATTTCTTATTAATAGGAAAAAACAACGGAAACTAAGCGTCCGCGGCACGACGGGCTTAATTTTCTCGAAAGAAAGGATTGTGAGGGGGGCGGGAATCGCGCCCGTCAAACTAATTTGACGTTATTGGACGATTGGTCCATCATCATCGCGCAATGCGTACTCACTACTCCGCCACCGGTGACTCCCGCGCCCACGATCATGTCCCGGTGCCTTTGGTGACCCCTGTGGGTCTGACCGGGTCCGCGACCGTTACTGGTACTCGATTTTTCGCGTCCTTCCGGCATGGCATACCTTAGTTTTTCCCAGAAACGTCGGTCGCCCCAGTGGATGATGGTGGAAGATCGCAAGCAGAGACGCGCGTCCGGGTCCAAATCCTTGAAGGATATTTTGTCCAGGACCACGGCCACCAGCCGGTGTTTCCGGTTGGTTTGGGCCTCGTGGTGGGCCGTCTTCAACTCGAAGCGGCACCACTCGCTGCGGAGGAACTGCTCGGAGAGTACGAAGAGAGTCCGATGGCTGCACTCGATGGCCTCTTGAATGGCCTCGGCCACGTAGCCGGCTACCGGCAAATCGCGATAACGAAGGCACAAACGAAACGAAGGTAGTCCACCTCCGACGTGACCGCCGGGACCTCCTCGGGAGGCGTACACGCACTCTTCCAATTCGGGCGCCAACATTTGCGCCACGAAAGCCTCGTCCTTCTTGCAGTACGAGACGAAAGCGTCGAAGAGTTTCTCGCTATCCGGGCTGTAGCGGTGATGCTTGCGAAAAAGCCGCACCCCGTACTTGCTGTACAGCCACACTTTCAGTTCCTTCCGGTAAACGCAGAGCAAGACGGAGCACAGGATGACGATGACCAGAAGACAAGGGGCCACGATGACGACGGGCACCAAGTCGCGATTAAAGACGCTGGGGAAGTACTTGGCGCTTCCGCTATTCCCGTTGGCGGCCCCTCGAGCCCCTCCGGTCGCGCCACCCGCCGTGTTGTTCGAACAGGTGGACGGCGAAAAGGTCACGAGGTAGGGGCCCGCGTTTTTATCCTCCAGTTCGTGAGACGTTCCTCCCGAATCTCGATAACACCTGACGGACGAAACAGATAGAAATACCTTGGTAAATACCGGGTATAATCATCACTCCCCCTCCATACAGGTGCGCGCTAATAGTTTATTATTAAATTCCCAAGAGAGAGAAAGAGAGAACTTTACCTTATATTCTCGGCATCCATAACAGTGCCGCTTCCGTAGCTTTGCACCCACTCCTGGAAATCTTCCATAAAATTGCAATTGCAACTCCAAGGATTGCCGCCTAACCTCAAATCACCCAGCAAAGTGTTGGTGTTTAGGTTCCAAATTTGAAAGAGACCGATGAGATTATGGTCCAAGTGCAAAACTCGCAAAGAACGTAGAGACACGAAAGAGTTGTTGCTCAAAGAATGAATTTTGTTGTAAGAAAGGTACACTTCTTGGAGAAGCGACAGATTCTCGAACTCGAAGCCGTGCAATACAGTCAGTTTATTATGCTCCAAATGCATGATCTATGACGAAAAAATAGGCGAGAACCCAACTTTAAATTAAATCATATACAAAACTGATATAAAAATATGTCAATTTCGTAGAAGTACCCAAGATATACAGACTAGTAAAAAGAAAACGTTTAATTACCTTAATCCCTTGAAGACCGTTAAACGTTCTGTTATTAATGTTGATAATGTTGCTGTTGTTTAAGAATAGAACTTGCATATTCTTCCTTCCGATAAAAGCGTGACTTGTCAACTGGGGCAGGTAATTACCGTCCAAGAATAAATGCGTGACGTCCATTGGCACGGGATGAGGCATGATGGAAAATTGGCGCGAACTACAGTCAACGATATTCGTATTCCAGGTTTGGTCGTAGTAGCAAGTGCAATTTTCTGGGCAAACCATTTCGCAGTCGCACGCGTCGAAATCGCAGCAATGACACAACGCGAAACAATGACTTTTGTAGCGGCACAGGAAGTCCGAGGAATTGGCTGAAGAAAGGGGTACGATGGGTCGACTTCGCGCGAAGGGTAATCGACACTCGGTTTTCTCTAGATCACCGATTTTGGGGTACTGACGCGTCTCGTCTAATAGATCATTTATTCTTTGTAACCATTCCATGGTGCAGTCGCAGAAAAAGGGATTCCCCGAGACGAAAAATGCCGGTAATTGATGCGTGACCGGCCACGTTTTTAAACGGAACGAGTTCATGTCGACGTTACGTAACTGATTATCTCTCAAATCGACGACGCTCAGATTCGACTTGGACATAAAAGAGAAGGGATGGACGATTCTTATTCGGTTTCCGCGAACTAGAATCGATTCGATCTTATTTGGGAAGGAGACTGGATTAATTTCGCCCATGAGGTTATTAGAAGCGTCCAACCATCTCAGATGTAAGACTCCTTCCAGTTCGAAATAGTTTCCTAAGGTCTCGACCGAGTTATCGTGTAGATCCAATTTCTTTAACTCGGTGGGTATCAGGGCGTAATCGAACCAAGTGATCTTATTTCCGGAGACGTTTAGGGTTTCCATCGACCTCAGGTTCATAAATAGGCCGTTGATATCGGTTAAAAGATTCTCTTGCAGGTCGATTGAAATGATTTCGGGAGCGTCGTCGAATAATCCGTGTTCCAAACCTTGAATAAGATTTCGGGATAAATCCAGCCTTTTTAAAGAAGGCAAGTCTCGAAACGTTCCTCGGCTAAGATTGCCAATTCGGTTGTCAGAGGCACCCAGCCTCTGCAGTTGCTTCAAACCCAAGAACGAAGTATTGCTTAACTTAGTTATTTTGTTACCGGATATGTCCAACTCTCTTAAAAACTGCATGGAGGAAACGGCGGAGGGAGAGGCGGTCAGTTTATTGTCGGCCAGGAGAAGGGTTTTGACGCTGCTGCAGTTTCGAAAGGCGTCCGGGTGGATGGTTTCTAGGGTGTTTCTTTGCAGAGATAAATAATTTAAAACGTATAGGCCGTTGAAAGTGTAAACGTCCAAGTGTTTGAGAAGGTTGGCCGACATGTCCAAAGTGTGAAGGTTATAGAGAGGTGCGAAAGCGTTGTCCGCGATGGAAGAGATTTGGTTATGGCTTAAGTAGAGCATTTGTAGACTGTACTGCGACTGAAAGGTCGAGGAGTTGATATAGCCGATGTTATTATGACTTAAATCGAGAATGACCAAACGAATCAGGTCGGCGAAGAGTTCCACGCTGACCGAATCGCTCGCGATGCTATTTCGACTCAGATTCATGACCAGAAGCTGCTGGAGTCCGCGAAAAACACCTGATGGTAGTTTGCTCAAGCTATTATTTTGTAGGTACAAGTCTCGAATGTCGGGAGTCGAGTGGAAGAAATGAGTTGGCAGTTCCGGCAGCCGATTACCGGATAGGTCGAGTACTTGCAGCCGACGTAAACCCTCCAGGGCCGCCTCCGAAACTTCGGCTAAGTCGTTTCTTTGCAGAAAGAGGGCTTGTAAGTTGTGCAAACGGACAAACTCTCCCCTTTTCAGGTGTTTGATCATGTTGGCCGAGAGGTCCAGCCTCCTCAGCTCCTGTAGGCAAGGGCGACCACCCTTGCTTTCGTCAACCCCATTCAAGCCGACTAGTCCGCCGTCCAAAACGCTGTTCCTCGAAAGGTTCAGCAGTTTAAGTTTAGACAAGCCGCAAAATAGGAATTCGGGCAACTGGAAGATATTGTTCGAGGAGAGATCTAACCTCTCCAAGTGACTTAGTCGAGACAGACTCTGGGCGCCAAGTTGTAACGACAAGCCCTCTTGCCATTCGTGGTTGTAAGTGCGTAGCGTTAAATTACGCAACTCCGAGAGACCGACGAAAGCCCCATCGGGGACGTCGGAAAACTTGCAATGTTCGAAACCCAAGGCTTTCAAATGTCTCAGATGCGAGAGAGAGCCGTTCGAGAGGCGACTCTGGAAAAGCACCGGTTCGCACTGAATGTTGAGAGACGTCGTGTGTAACGGTTGAATCAACGAGAAGTTGGTGGCGTCCGAATTCGAAGAACCCGTTCCGGCCGGCGGTGATCGGACATTCTGTAGTCGGCACGTTAAAGCCACGTCCGTCGTCGAATCGTTCATGAACGACCATTCGCAGTCGTCCGGAGCCACGTACGTGATGGCCGCGCACTGTACTACCGCCGTGCCTCCTAGCATTAATACTAACCATAGAAACCAGTCAAATGGAACTACGCGATTGGCACTCTTCACGGTGATTTTTGGGGTCGAGTTCCTACCACCGTTTGAAACTACCGTAAAGTCTCTAGTTCTTAGACGAGCGTTTTTAAAGGGAGGCGACCCGTCAACGGTGGGGCTGCGCGACATGTCGTCGCCAGGCGTTTCGGCGATGACCAAGACGCTTTATTTAACACGATTCATGGACGGAGAATACGGCTTCGAATGACGCGTTCGTCCGCTTCGTCCTTTCGGAGAAGTCGTCGCGTGATGACAGACTTTGATACATCCAAATTATCTTCCCGTCAACGAAAAAAGTCGTCGTTTGTCGTACCTGTCAAGGAAAAACAAAAGAGAGAAAAATGGTTAGACGGCTTCGAATAAAGATATTACTCCTCGTACGAGAATCCCGGGTCGCGACCCTATCAAAAAGATTAAAAATAAAGAGGCCGCCTTATCTCTAAGAGCCAACAAATAGGTACGACTTAAGCTTTTCGGTACACACTCTAGACATTAATGGACGTCAATATAGAGGATAAGGGGGGGGGGTGGAGGAACGGAAAAGCGGCGAATGAAAAAGCGAAATTGTTTAGCAAGCCAAAAAAGAAAGTCAAAATCCTCGACGTTTCTAGGACAACAAAAATCGTTTTGCCGGACTATTTGCGAGCGACGCTAGCTTCTAGGTCAATCGGAATAATCAGTAAGAATAACAAAAAGATATTATGTTCCGTTAGGTCTCGATACTGAGAGAGGAAAATGAAAAAGGAATCCCATAAAAGACCACCTATCCATAAAAAAGAGAAGATAAATAAAACGGGACCAAAAATTGCGTGCGTATTCGGGAGACAAATTACTACGGGAGCCTAACGATTCCTTTATAGGAAAAAAGGCTGCTACAATGTAACGCGTGTAAACCATCACGAGAAAATATGGCAAACATTCGGGCCCTTATTGTCTGGAGCAGGAACCGATACCATAACTTGGAATCCATAATTGGGCCGTTTTGTGAGGTAATGATTGGGGTAAAAGGGGGCTGGGCCTAATTGACGCTTCGAAAACGTCAGTTATGACGTCATGAGAAGCGTATATGCAGTAGATTTTTTTCCCTCCTACAGTTGGAACTGTAGTACCGGAAATCGCGTGTGTGTGTCGGCTCAGCTGCTGTAGAAACGTTCTTCTAAGTTTCCATCTTATTCTAGAAGAATGTCGGTCAAAGAAAAAAATAAAATTTTGAAGATAATTGAAGGGAAATTAAATCAAGTTGTGTTAGAGACTGTAATTTTTGAAGCTAACAATTCACTTGAAAACGGAATTTTCAATTTAAAAACTGAGGTTCAAATCGCTTTAGCCTCTATCAAGACAAGGCTTAGGGACTTCGAAAATTTGAGTAAAGCGCTTTGGCAAAAATGCATTAAAAATTATTGCGGAAATAAAAAGAAAGCATCATTTTTAAGGGAGTGGTATGCCACGAACTCCTATATTTTGGAAAAATCTCTCCAGTTTGTAGATAAGGTCTTAGCAAAATGTAAGTACACTACTTAATAGTCCTTTGATTGTTCCTCGAAAATTATTACATTTTTGCGTTTATAGACAGAGTATCTGTAGGAGCAACGAAAGATGATTTGCGTGAGACAATACTGTGCAATTTGGAATTAGAAATGGAATCTAACGGTATAAACTTTAAAATGAATTATGCCGTAAACATAAATTAAGACTAGGCCTATATTAATAAGATGTTGATAATATTCCCTAGATGAAGTCACTCAGGTTGACAACAATGTTATGGAATGCTTAATTCTATTGTGGGCAGACCAGAATTTCTTAGGCATACCGCAAAAAGACTTTGTGGATGTATTTCATCTGCTGGCTAGAGGAGTGCTAGAATATCTGATCCGCATGTCTTCAGTTTTTATGGAAGAATTTAACAAAAAAGCCACTGAATTTGAGCCTTTTAAATTTGAAGAGTCTGACGTTCCAAGTTAGTGTCTAATGTTAATAATTAAGTAAGGCTTGCAAACAAATAATGTTTTGGGTTATTTTTAGACTTCAAAGATCTTGATAGCCGGCTAATTTCATTAGGTGGAGGTGGGCTTTGCTTATTGCAAAGAAAATTTGAAAAAGAGCTAACTCAGCCAACCAAAAGGGGGAAGGCGTTACTCATGCTCAAGATTGTCAAAAAAATATACCTCAAACCAGACGAGAAGGGAGATAACTTACCAAATGATCTGAAATCTAGAGATAAGGGCTTTTTGTACTTCCTGAAACCGCAGTTTAGCAAGTTCCTATTTTTCTTTGATTGTTTAGTCAAACATCATTTCAACTCACTTTCACGTAAAGATCTCACGGTTAGTAAACTAGAAATGCTTAATTACAAAACCCAATGGACTATTAAATAAATTTCTCTCCAAAATTCAAACTACGAGTAAGTAATCGCTCGTAGAAATTTAAGGGATATTAAGCATATCACGCGGATATCCTGTATATTAAATCTCCTTATCCCATTTCACTATTGTGAATACTCACTCTTAGTTCAAACTTGGACTTATAATTTATTTAACTATGTATATTTTCATCAACCTGGTAAAATAATGAAATTTATCAAATATTTGGTTTAATTTTATAGGCTATCTGGCCCAACGTGACAGAAAATTTCGAACTACAACAAGTTCTTTTTAAAGAACTAAGGACACTCGTACCAAATGATCCTCTAATCGAGGAATTTGGGAGGAAATTAATAAAAAAAATGATGAACGCTCGCTTTGGTGATCTAGTCCACTCTCATTTTAAAGACAATGAAAACAAGAGTTTAGGAAAGGGAGGTGCAATGCTCAGGGATGAGTTATTTCAACTTAATACCACTAAAAAATCAAAGAAAAAATACTCAAATCCAAAAAATAAATCAAATGAAACTCTACCTTGTAAAGTCAAACCCACAAAAACCAAAACAAAGCCATTGGCAATTAAAAAAGTAACAACTAAAAAGAGAGCTACCAAAGGCCTGAAAACAATTGAAGTATGTGCCACCCTTAAAAAACCCGCCTTATGTGATGGGAAAAACTGTGATAATGTCCAAGCCACGCCAAAAAGTCAATCACTCCCTATTTCGCCAACTGTGATAACCCCTGCAGTCACTAATTCAGGTTTGGGGCTCTCACATTCGAATAAACAGCTGACTAATCACGGTCAACTAACTCCGATAAAAAAGAAGAATACGCAACCAGCAATCCCTAGAAATTTATTTTCTAGTCGAGGCAAGAGAAGTGCTAAAATTCCTTGTGCCATACCAAAAAAAACAGCGAGGATTACCTCGTGTGATGATAAAGATTGTGATAATGACCAAACCCTATCAAAGAGTCAAACACTCCCTATTTCGCCATCTGTGATATCCCCTGCCGTCACTAATTCAAGTTTGGAGCTCTCACATTTGAATAAACAGCTGACTAGTCACAGTCAACTAACTCCGTTAAAAAAGAAGCATACGCAACTTTCTAGTCGACGCAAGAGAAGTGCTAAGATTCCTTGTGCCATCCAAAAAAAAAAAACAGCGAGGATTACCTCACGTGATGATAAAGATTGTGATAATAACGAAACCCTGACAAAGAGTCAAACACTCCCTACTTTGCAAACTGTGATATCCCCAGTTCCTAGTTCAAGAAGAGCGCACACTGTTTCAAAGGCACAATTGGCAACTCACAGTGAACAACCTCCCAGGTTTATGAAACTTGCAAGCCCTAAACTTGTATTTTCTAGTCGAGCAAAGAGAAACACTAAGCCTCCAAAGAAATTGAACTTGTGATTTTATGTGTAATAAAAAAGGTTTAATCAGCCAAAGTTCAAGATATTATTCGTTTTTTTCTTTCTTTTTTGAGTCTTTCAATTTTTTTTTCAAATCCAGTTCAGCGATGGCAAGAGGAACTCCCCTGTATTGGTCTTTGGTTTTTTGACCATGAATGTCTTTTTTCATGATGAGGTTTCTTTGGGCATGAGCGTAGTTTGTTCCTGATAATTTACTAGCTGTGGAATACCGCATTTGCCCAAAAACACTTTCAATGGCACTGCCATTAATTCGCACAGGCAAGATAAAATTATCCGGATAATCACTGAGGAAATCATTGGCAAAATTAATGAATCCAAAAACAGTGACTCGCAATAAATCCCAGGTTTGCCAGGATAAAAATTTCTTTTGGGATGGAGAGTCAGGTTGGAATTCGCTATCGGCATCTGTTTTTGGGAAAATAATTTGTTTCATATTTTAAACGGATTTTCATTCCCAATTTCAAACTACCTCACCTAAAATTCCATCGAGCCAATTCTTGAAGAAGGTGTAGCCAGCCATCATTGACTCAACTACAGAATGATCAGACAATTCTACCCCTTTGTTGTTGCACAATAATCCATCCTCGAAAATCATTTTAGTATGACGAAGGTACTCTCTTGTCATCAATATCTCATCAGCATTAGGAGGCGGGGGCTTATTTTCTGGTTGCGCAATGCTTATAAGAGCAGTAAGCATCTGTTCTTGCTGTTAGGAAAATTATAAAATGTCAGGTTTTTTTTAAAGGGAGGATAAAGAGGAAAATCAAATGTTTTTTATTGATCCCATTAATTATTTCGAAATTTTTTTTTGTTTCTATATGCAGAGAAGTCTTATAATTAGTACAAAAATTGGTAAAAATCGGTTGATGTTCCCCGTTATTAAAGAATCCTCCGCCTGAGAACAAACACTTCTCAAGAGTCATCCTCAAGCGAAGAGTTAACTTAATTAAAACATCTTCGCGCAAGCTACCTGCATAATCTTGGCCGGTTTCACGTTTAACCTCGTCCAAGAGTCTCTCTCCACAAATGATTTAATTAATCCCTTAACTCTCCTGGCCTCCCCTCTTTTAGATCGGGCAATTTCTTCATTGTAAACTTGCAAAATAGCATTCCATCCAAATTGAATTGATTCAATTTCAAAAAGTTTAGAGCCTTTGGGTTTAGATGAGTAAAGCGCCGCTATCATACTTTTAAGCTAAAGAGAAATGCAATACAGTACAGTCAGGAATTCATTAAGTATTTATAGTGTCGGAAAGAATCAGTTATCATACTTGATGCGAAGGACAGATTATGAAGTGTATTTTACGGAAAGGCTTAAACGGATGTTGAAATGATGGTTTGATATCATGGTTACGGCATCCAAATTCATCAACTTCGTATCCAAAACAGCCTTTTACACACATTAATTCCTTAATGACGCTTAAGTTGGTTGAAGCACCGTCACAAACTAGGGCTCTTACTTGGAAGTCATTTAATTCAAAGAGCTGAATGACGTCAAAAATGCAACCGATTAGGGCCTGTATAAAACAAGAAAACAAATTTAAAATACTTAAATATTTGCAATACCAATTTAATATTACATCTTTTTTAATTGGTCCAGTAGACGTGATGTAGGGACCCATTACGTCAAAGTGAAATGACGCATCACGCCAGTAAAATTGCAAAATATAATCCGTGGCTTTCTGGGAATCTTCGTCACCTTTCAGACTTGCGTAAATGTCTGTAAGCATTCCATATTCCTCTGGTCTCATTGATAAACCTTGGAGCTCATTATTGCTTGAGTTCCACATAATTTTAGAGATCACCCGCACTTCATCAAACACCAAAACACCAGCACCTCGAGGTTCACTCAGCCCCTTTTTCTTTTGTTCTTCCTTCAAACTTTTATAAAGCGCTGCTTGATCTTCGATGTAATCATTGTTCATCCCTGGTTTTTGGAGTCTGGCGGTGGTAAAAATTTTTAAAGAGCTTTCACTAGGTAATTTTAGTATGTTGAATGACTGCAAAGCGGAAAAGGCAGCGGGACTGCGAACATACACGGCCAGAGCTAAGCGATAAGAGATCATCGACCATGAATTTCCCTTAGCTCCTATTTCTACATAAAAGAGGAGTATTTTAATAAAAAGAAGTCAGAATAGTTTTCAAATACCTACTGTTTTTAATTTGATCTTTAAAAAACGCCTGGGTTTGCTCTTGATGAACCCTATGCCTATCAGCGTTCCACACTTGTTTCATAGCACGCGTTACTTGCAAGTCTCCACTTTCTTTCACGATATCATCTAGATTCTTCGTTAACTCCGGATCATTCACTATCGTTTTGACTAACTGTGACATCTCTTTATTTTGTTGCTCCGACAAGACTATCTTCTGTTTTGAAAGTTTAATTTCTAGCGATGAAACTTTCTGTTTGAGGCTTTTATTTCTTTTTATTATGTTCGAAATCCTTTTTTTTGAGCTCCTTGGTGTTAAATAAGCAATGGCTCTTCGTGATCGCTCATCAGTTTTTAGCCGTTTGATTTTTTTTGGTGTGCATGTATTATCGCCTGGTTCAGTTTCTCTAGCTTGTGATAGTTTTCGTTTAGTCTTGTTACGAGCACAGTGTTTGGACAACCAAAAAGAACACTTTTGGCAAAATAATTTATCTTTTGATTGACCAGGTAGTATCAATTTTGTACAATTAGGAGACTCCATCCGATAAAACGGCAATTTAAAAATAACCAAAGAATTTGGCTGGCTACTTTCCGGTTCATTTAAGGACAGTTCATCTTCTGTAAATCCCTCACAAAGGCGGTACAGTCCATACGATGATACTTTTTGCAATAAAGGAATTAAGCTAGGGCATACTTCACATTTGCGTTCTTCATTATCAGCGTTGGAGAGTTTGATAATTGGCCCTATTCTTTCCTTTTCAATTCCGAAAATTTGCAGACTGGCGTTGAGGGTAGTCGCTGATATCACTATCCGCACAGGATTTATGTATGAATTTAATTCACTCCATTCATCGAAATCTTGAATGTTATTGTAGCTAAGCCTAGGCTTCGGATTGCGCGGTAAATGAACCCAACGTTTTCGCGAAATTATAAGCGAGCGAGTACGCAAAACTTTATCGTCATTAAAATCAATTACTTCTAAATCGTCAATCTGAGCTACTGTTAGATTTATGGCAGTTTTTAAAAGAGAAAAAACATAATTACTGTCATTCACCGACTCGCTCGCTGAGGCATCCATTTTTTATTTTCGACTATTGTAAAATTGTTGTCATTAGGGAATCATTGTTGTCATGGCAACGACAGGAAATGCAGTAGTTTTTGTAGCTACTGTAGGATTTTCTAAAACCCAATAAGAATACAGGAAAATTCAAACCGCCGCTGTTACGGCAGATCCCATCATACAAGGAGCTTGAACCCTATCCCTCTTTTACCCCACACAACGCAGCATAGGGTATATGCGCCATTGTGGATTCCTAGTTATGGTATCGGTTCCTGTCTGGAGAAAAAGAGACGCCTCAATCAAGCTACGAATAGAGATAGACGTCCTAGATTACCCCCTTGTCATTTGCTTATATTAAAATAATCCTTTTCTCGTATATGGGAGAATAGGGACCTTTCTTAGACATTCTTAGGGCTAAAAAAGAAAGAAAGAAAGAAAAAAAAACCGGATGAAGAAAATATTACGGGGGCGCGATATTTAAGAGAAAAGCGAGGGTTATTGCGGTAATAAAAATATAAGCGATTAATCCTATCTATCATAATCCATTACATGGACGTATACTTGAGCTAGGCAGCCCTTTTCGGACGCAAAATGTTCCTCATAGCTATCAGCGAGAGTCATTTCAATTTCAACAAGAATGTCGAATTATTTACTATCTCTAAGGCATTAATAACTTATAGACACAAAAAAGAGCAAAGTTTGCACTCGCAGAATAGGAGAAGTATTGAAGAATTTGCCTTCAAATGTAAATAAAAACCACAACTAAGATTAAACTTCAATATTTGTCAACTATTCCAGAGATGATTAAATTCAATATTCGATGAAGAATTAAATAAATTCAGGCTATCACCCCCATACTCCCCAATCAATCACGGACATGTTACGGCAATAAATATAAAAAAAATGGTATCCATACCCCATCTTCCTTGCCCTTTTCTTATGTACAGGAAGATGAAAAAATTGGTGATGGGAGAGGGAGGATGAAAGGGAGAGAGAGAGACACATACACAACGCTAAATCATCGATTTCTCCATCCCGCCAAGATCCGATATCGAAATAACGGGGTCTGTATGAAGGGCTGGCAAGGCCCAAACATCCAAGAAAAAAGAGGATGGGACCTCAATGCCCAATCGTATATATATATCGTATCGTAACAAAACGAAATTAAGAATAATAGCCGGTCTTGCACGTTACACGTCCGATCGTTTCACTTGGAACGTACGACACGTACCACGCTTAACTCTTCCCCACTTATATCTTGATGTCATTAACACTAATCAACTAACTTGACGCAAAGAGAATTTTGGACTTGAAACGAACAACGATACAATCGAAGGGGGTTGGGTTGTGTTGGTTTATAAAAAAGTTCCAGTTATAAATATAATTACGAGTTGACGTTTAATTTGTATCTATCCATCGCAGAGCCGAGGCAAGTTCAGTTTCGTTCTATCACCACCACCCACGTTATGAACGTCAATATTGTACTGCAGTATAACTTCTTACTAAGAGGTCATTCTCAATTTCGGTATATATGTTTTCCCAAGGACTATATAGTATTGGATCTTTTCTTTCTCTTTTCACGTAAGGAATCTAATCACTAAGATGGTACAGTAGGTAGCATCGACCAAGGGCTTCTAGAGTACATAGGTTCGCGTTAATGATGATGACTTCTATCCAAGCATCGCTATTTTCTCCCTTCATTCCTCCTTTGTTTTCTTCTTATATATAAAAAAAGAAAAGATTACACAGAGACAGCTACGGTGCAGGAATATCACTTTCTCTTCTTTTCCTCAACGAGGACAGATTGGGGAAGGTATAAAATGGAGCGGGGGGGGGGTATGAACTGTCCGGATATTAGATACCTGGGCGTATAATTCATTGTTTTCTGGACGGGGATAATTTTCTAGCTCGGGAAAAGAAATATTCTCTTTCTCTAAATAAGTGTATAGTGATGGAGGTAATGTAATTATTTGGGTCTAATCGTGGATTGAAACTTTGGAAAGATGCATGGGGCATGAATCGTCTTTAGGGTCGAATGAAGAGCTGGACTAGGGCCTCTGTGATTTCCGTTCGGTGTCACTTTTTATCGGTCAGGTTAAAATATTTAACGCGATTTGACGTTCAAGTGTCTTACAATGTAATATTATTTTTTAAAGTGAATTGAAAAACCACAACGGATAAAGAACTTTAAAGTAAAACAAAGGAGAGTCAAATGATAAATCTTTTAAAATAAACAATAGGTTTTTTAGTTTGACCCCGTAAGCGTAATTTATCATCGAAATGAAAGAGAAAACAAACCGAGGGGATAATAAATACGTTTTTGAAATTACACCTGACTCGTCTCTATCATAGCACCTGTTACAATGAAAAGCGCACGCACCTGTTTGTTATATACCTAAATTAATAAAGACTTTCACGTGACAGTCGAGCTTATTATTAGGTATGAATACAAATTAATATTTATTAGGGTTAAGAACCGCTTAGATATTTAAATATGCGATAGAACTAGACCCATTAAAGGGTTTTAAAATTTTCACACACTTAATGAAACGTCACCCATACTCATTTAAAGTGAAAGCCAACTCGAATTCAACCCTTAGGCTCTAAACATCCCCAAAATTTCGTGGAAAACCGTTTAATAAAAATATTAGCTATATAAAAAAGAAGAGATCTAATTAGCATATAGTTGATAAAAGTGGCCACACACCAGAAGAGAGCGAGAGGTATTACATTATCATTGCAAATATGCGAGCAAAGCGGCTGGCGACGGCTACCGGGAGACGTACTAGGCTGGCCTTTACTGAAGAAGGTATAAGTAGAGAGCGGGTTAGGGAAATAGGAGGGAGAAAAAGTTAATTATGTAAAAGATATTAACTTGGCAGTTAGCCCTGAAATATCACCCAGAGAGAGAGAATCTTCTCGGGCTTAAAACTTAACATTACGAAGCTCTGAAAACTGTGGAGAAAACGGTATAAGGACAATTACCGCTAAGGCATAGCAGGCTAGAGAGAGAGAGAGAGAAATGATAGAGGAGCGAGGTAATAGTTGGAAACGGCGTTAAAGAGTCACGTCTGATTATACCAGAATGCGGTAATGTTCTCACACGAAAAAGTCATTATAAATGGTCCCGAAGACAAAATTGGCTTTCAGAGTCCGGGGATATAGTACAACTACCGCTAGAGTAGCTAAAGTGAGCGAAGATTGAGCGTATCCCAAACGTAAAAGTCAAGAAAAATAAGAAGGAAAGAGAAGAGAGAGAGAAAAAAGGTCAGGGTTGTTGAGGTCAAACCTCCAGTTTGTGGCCTAACCAAAACGCACGTGGTCAACCTTTTCCATGACCCCTATCCGCCAACCAACGTTATCAACTACTCCAATATCCATCCTATAAAGCTTGCTTCCCCCCACCTCGCAGATTCCAACACCATGCAGCGAGCGGAAAGAGGCGGACTTGAAGAGTAGAAGTATAAGAAGAAGAAGAAAAGAAGAAGAAGGAATGTTATTTTTTCTTCGCCTTCTGACAATTTCTCTTTCTGGCCTTAACCTAGCCCTCTCGCTAAACTAAAAGGGGTGTGAATAGGCACGAAAGAAACGCCACCATTTTGGTTTCAAGATAAAGAAGAAAATATATCGAAAGATGAAGAGAGCGTAGAAGAGCAACGCATGCGTGCATGCACAGTTCTCGAGTGTAAGTTAAAAAAAAAAAACATTCCGTGCTATGGCAAGCATGGGACGAAATTCTTCGTGTCCACGTCTATACAGTAGAAGCTGCCTAAGTTCTTCTCCCCAACCTTTTTCTTCATAGCTGCGCCACTTCACTTTTCCTCTAGACATCAGGCCTATCTTCAAATAAAAATACCCTCTCACCGTTCACCCCCTTTTTTACCCAAGAACTTTAAAAAGAAAGACGAAAGAAAAATCCACTAATGGAAGATATCGGGGCTTTCGGTGGCGAGATGAACCCCCTATTCCTCGCACGACCACAGTTGCATGCATCCTTCGTATCACCCTGAGACCCTGACACAACACCCTACGAAAGAGGGGACTTTGATTTAGTTCTGGTTTCAGTGTGAGGTAAAAAACGGTCAGAGTATATAAGGGGTTTTCCGAAAACCCACAATAAAACGCCACTCTTTTCTGACTGACAGAAAGACAGTACATATACGCCACTGCTTCTTCACTCTATATGCCCACAATTTAAACCATTTTACTTATACCCCTCGCCTCGCTACTTGTCAAAAGATGCCTTGAAGAAATGCATGCATCAAAACAAACACTACAGAGGTTAGATTTTTACAAAATATTGCCAAAGAGTCTATACCGCTTAATTCCGTAAGGCCTAATTTTTACAAACTCAACACTTTAGCCCTTGTCAACATACGTTTGGGAGTCGCGTAAACATGTATGATGTCGAACGTTCGTGTAGTCAAAACAGATTTGTAATTTGTGACAAGTTTTTTAGGCTACATGGAAAGAGAAGGAGAGAAAAAAAAGGTTCTGAAACAAACAGCTCATCTCACACTGAAGATGGTCGCCCCGGCCCGCACAAGTCATTCCTCTGTCATTATAGGCAGAATGTCACCCAATTGGTTGAAAAGTTGAGAGTTATGGCGACGAAGATTGCTTTGATTTTGGAATGCCAGCATCCAGGGTATACTGGATTTTTTTCCCAGGATTTTTCAAGTGTATACTCTTTGGCAGAGATAGTTTAGAATTAAATTCATGGGAATCTACATTTATAAGAAAGTGAAATGAAATAAACTTTGTATATCTAAGCTATTTGGCCGCCTCGGGGAGTGCCAAGGGAAACGTTGGGGAATAAAAAAGGTTACGTAAGTTATAAGCAGCTGTCTCTCTAGTCGCGACACTTAAATCGAAACTGATTAGCAAGAGCAACAATTTTTACGACACATTTCTCCTCCTCTCGGTATAGTGGTCCCAGAAGCATTTTGTCAGTCAACCGAATGTTCTTTTTTACGCCCAGCGGCTCGACGACTACCGCGTGCCAGAATGGCAGAGACGAAAAAATAATAATACAACTAAGAACGTCAACGATCTCGGGGTGAAAGCAGTCGGAAAGCCGCCACCGTCACCGCCATCGCGGTGACACTCGCGAGACCTCGCAGCTCGACTCAGACTCCGGCACTCTTCCTTACCCTCATTCCTTACCCAACGCCACAGCCATAATCCGAAAGGAATGTATAAAAATATCCCTGAGAAACGAGATAGCGACAGTCAAAACTTATATAACCAAGAATGCGTGCGTTCAATTCCAATAAGAGTATCTAATCTCACTACTGCCCTGAAAATACACCAAGACCTAAGCCTCAATGACGTCCACATCAACGCAACACCCACTAATTTGCAAAGACAATGGCTGAGAAGCGCATGCAGTTGCTAATGTTAATCCTACAAAGTATCTTGAATCTTGAGTGACATTTTCCATAATAAATATTCGCGAAATATTCAATTAAATTCATGATATCACCGGGCTGTGCCCCTTAGCGTATAGTCGCGTGAAAAGAGGCGGAAAACGAATCCCAGAAAGAATGAAGTAAGGGATAAAAAAAAATGCCCGGAGAATATCATTAGGAGCATCAAGATCTCCCTACTTAATATTATCATAACCGCGACCGAGGAGAAAAAATTCTATATATATATCAAATTAATAATGGTCTTGTATAAAAAGATTAGAAAGATGAAAGAGAGAGAGAGGGGTAAAGGAATAGTGGAATTAAGACAATGGATAGCCTTATATATAACATCCCAAATGTACGGAAGGAAGATAAGGGGGGATGTGGGGGATAAAATACTTACGAGAAAGAATGGGTGGAAAACAGTGGTGAAAAACACCTTGGCGTATCCGCCCTTTTTCGATTCGCTGTCTACTATATAAAATCGTATTCCATCCCTTCATCCCTATCTTCGCCTGAGAGAGAGAGAGATTTCAAGACGAAATTGTACTACTGATAAAGGTAAAGAACCCCTAGATATTTAACCATCCTCCCTTACTTTAATTCAAGTATAATCTAAAGTTGATACGACTGTACAGAGAAAAAGAAATCCCGGTGTACGCATAGCATTTCTATATACTCCTAAAAGATTCCTTCTACCTTTTTCACTCTTCAGAGACCTGAGCGAGCGGTCAATAAAATAGACTCAAGGCGCGAGAGAGAAAGAGGGGAGGATGGAGATATAGACTTGTGGGATTAGATAGCTTCCTAGCTGCCGTATATATGAAAGACAGTGGCTGCTGAAACGTACAGCGACGTTCGGGCGCCAAGAGTACACCGCCAGTCTCCATCCAGAAAGAGATGAGATGAGAGAGAGAAAGAGAGAATGAGAGAAAAAGATATAAAAATACCGGGAGGGTCGAATCCCATGCACCTCTATCAACTCTGATATAACAGAATAGAAGATCATTAATTGAGGTAAAAATAATAAAACTATATCCTATTTTGCTTTAGTTTCTTGGGCTGAATTATTTTTCACATCGCGTAATGAATTTCTGAGCGCGTAGGACTCCAAGGAGGAGATATTTCGGTTAAAAAAAGTACGTAAGAAATCGCCACAGGAATTTTCTTTTAGGGGGAATAGATAGCTAGCACCTTCACTCCCCATACTCCTCCCTTTTTTATAAGCATGCACCCCTTGGTCCACCCCCTCTTTATTCCATTCCATAAATAGCCCCGTTCGCATACGTCCAACCATCTCTTATCCTAAGATAGGATAAGAAGTCAGTCAGTCAGTCTACATTAGAAGAGAGGAAAGATGAAGAAAGAAGAAATAGAAAAAAAAGGAAAAAGAAAGTATAGGCATCCCTATTGTCCATTCGTTAATAGTCTCTATAGGATTATACGGTGAGACGAGCGCCTTACTTAAGCTTAACTCTCTCTCCTTTCTTTTCTTTATTGAAGAGAAGACTCTGTGAAAAAAAAAGAGAAGATGGGATCCCAAAGAATTCTAGAAGACCCAGACCATCCATGGAACATGGTTGTGACGAAAGAAGCAGTGCCTCTATATATAAAGAAACGAAGGAGATGTTTCTATTCCCGCGCCTTTTCTTTGACACATTCAAATCAAGCTCCCTCCCTACAGGAACTACGTCATCATTAATAATATACTTTTCTCGCATATGGGCTCAGTAAATCATTTGGAACATTCAATACACGCAGTTGAAGTAACTTAACAACGGGTTCAAATTTCAAATATTTTCATCCTCTCTCTCTTGTATTAGATCGAAACAATATCTATTGATTTTATTTAGCACAAGAGATTGCCAAAAATGAACGCATTAATAATAAATTTCTTCTTCAAAACGAAGCAAGTCCTGAAAGAACAGTCAGGTCTATTTAATCTTTTGTTTTCATTCAGATTGCAGCCAAGCAGACTACAGAATACAGACTGGTCTAAAAATGGATGTTTTCAATAATATCGCGTTGGTACTCGATAAATTATTGATTCAATAGAAGCCAAGTTATATTAAATTCAATGATCATTTTAGAATTTTCGTACGAGCCATAATCAATAATAATTTGGTATGTACAGTTTGTATAAACAAAACAAAACTGGTTGCAGGCTGCATGCAGCTACCGAACATTAGCAAATTCTCTTAAAAATGTTTAATATAATGGGGAGGAGAAGTTTTAGGGTTAGTAATGACCAGAGAGAGAGAGAGAGAGTGAAATAAAGAAATTTTCAGTATTAAAAGTCGTGACCAGGAATTTGGCGGCTAGCCCTTTTATCCATGGCAAGAAATGGACCAATTGATTTTTACTCTTCTAATGCTCGTCTGGCACGATCGAACGCCAGTATATAAATAAAATCTATAAATTCACGCAACCGTAACAAGGCATACATACACTCTAGTCGTTCGAAAATATATTTTAAGTTAAAAAGTTAAACATAAATAAAAATACTTTCCAAAAAAAATCGCTTCGTTCTAACCGACAAGATTTATGTATTAAACAAATTATAAGCAATCAAACTACAATTACTTAAATAACTCGAGGTTAGTTCGATTAATTCAAGGTTGAAATCGTATTGAAAGGAGTTGGAAAAACAGCCTGCATTATTAAACACTGTCTCTCTTCAAGGCCATAAAAGATCTAAACTTAAAAACTCTTGGTATTACTTCAACAACTTTGGATGGAGAAGCAATGAATTTCGAATTTACATAAAAAATAGGTCAAAATAGGTATTTACGATTGTATTTCTTCAAATACAGTAAGAACGCGGCTACAAAAAACTTCACGGGAGATTCCCCTGTTTCTAATAAAATGCAGGTCGAAAAATAGAGTGATCTTCACAATGGATGCGGTGTAGAAGAGAGAGAAAGATGGTTGGAGTAAAGAGAGTGAGTGAGAGAGAGAGAGGGAAAAAACTCAAAGGATGAGGGAAGAAGATGAAGGAGGAGCGAGAGCAGAAATACCACGACAGGGGACAATAAAGTGGTCAGGTCCCTAGCAGCCAATAACAAAAAAAGAAAGAAAGAAAGAAGGGGAAACGTATATACGGAAAAGAGAATGTGTTCCACGGCGCGTTATAGTCAAGAAAAAGTGCTGAAGTAAGGATCTTGATCATCCTATATCTATGGGAAGAGGATGAGGAAGGAAAAAAAAGTGATATCAAGAAGATGAAACTCCAGGAGTAAAGGAAAAAATAAATCACAATCACAATTCCTGAAATCGGGAAATCGGTATAGGTCGAAATAATGATAGAGATATCCAAGGATATTTTTTAGGGCTTACCCTTATAAGCCCCCCAAGCAATATTAATATCTAGAATAACTCCGATAAAAGTATAACGAAAGTATATAATTTGAAGTAAAACCATAAATTCCCCTTCGCAGCTACGTAAATTTCTCTTTAATCATTTCTAACTTATTTACTTTAAGCAACGAACTTCGTAATACAGATACAATTGAAGCAAAAGAACTGAAACATTTTGCTGTAGAGTTCGTTATAAGCAAGCTAAACTTATATATACAATATATATAAGTTTGGGCAAAATTTAATTTTACATCGCATCGCATCCCCATCCATCCATTCATCCTCTTTCAACAAACTTTTCAAAAATATTTTTTTACTGCTTAATATACGAAAGAAGATACTGTACAATTTTCATCTTGGTACTTATTATATTGTCAAAAAATGTATAGAAATTTTAATAACATTTTTTCCGAGAATATAATAAATGGATCGAGGGATCCCGAAGCCCCTTCACTCTCTCTCTAAAGCCTTCCATTCGAAACGATTCATAATGAACGACAGTAGAAGGTAATGAAAAAATATATAATATTAAAAAAAAAGTATATAAAAATCAGGGGCATCTAGATATATAGGCATAGGCATAGGGGTTTTGGCATTAAACGCTTTTTCTACGAGACTCTATAGGGCTGAAAACTATCGAAACCATTAACCCAGTCTCGAATCTTTTTAAACGTTATCGGAAACTTTTAGAGAAGCGATGGGCCGCGTAAGAGCGCGACTTGAGTAATCGATGGTTTTTTGGATGGCGTCCCTTCCTATCTATAATACACTTTTATTTTATTATAATACCATAAGTTTATAAGTAATATGTTCCATCCATAAGTAAGACACTACCTATAACTTCGTAATGCTTGAGAGTTACAGCTCGAGCTAGTTCTAGCAGAACGACAAGCGAGAATTGCAGACTACACTCGGTAAAATTGCAAAACTTCCATAGGTCCTATTTAGTCTGCATTACTAAGCCTTTGACAGCGCCTCACCAATCTAATCTATGACCTACCTCATTCACTTCATGACCAGCTCCAGTTTCTAAGTTACCAGTGACAAACTTATGGAACGGAACATATGTAATAAACCTATGATAAAACTGAATTTTTTCATTTTATAAATCCACTTTCAATAACGATATGGATATTATAAAAAATATTCGTCTTTAGTTGAAGATAAAGCTATTAATGAACAAGCTAGCTTTTTTCTCTATAAAGTGAAATTAATAAAAGGTAGGCCTAGTAAAATAATTTATAAAGGGGTACTGAAAGCAAGACTAAAGGTATGAACTTTGTTCTTAAAAAGGTAACCAAAATTATATTTCAATATTCCCTTAAATTGCAATTAAAAACGTTGCTGTTTTTCCTTCTAATTTGGTATTCACGCGAGGAATCCCACATCGTATAATTTCGAATTAAAGCGTATCGCGCGGAAAGAGAGCTATATAGCCGCCGACCTACACTTTATATAAATTTAAAAACGCCTTTAATTAAGTTTAATCGCTTCTCTTATTTCTTTTCTCGTATATACAAGCTGCGCATACGCAAAAAGTCACCGTTATTAGAGAAATCTTTATAATAAGGGGACCAAAAATGGTTAGTTAATGCAATTCTTATTTAAAACTAACTGCCTCAGGGAAATTAACTCTATCTATTTTTTTTTAACTTCGGCGACACGGAAAAAGGGTTAAAATCTTTAATAAATTAAGGCGAAAGGAGTCACATTAACTCAAAATGGGTGGGACAGTTATCTATGTCTGGCAGAGAAAAAAAAAATGTTTTAAAGGGATACTTCACCCTATTTATTTTTCCTTTTTAGTTTCCGTTTTGGACACTACGCGTTAGGGTTCCCCAAAAAGCACTGGGGACTAGTTCTATTGGAAGAATCCGTCAGGTGGTGTTAGTCGTCCAATAGGGGTACTCCCCAGTGCTTCGGCTCTTTCGATACGCTCTTTCGATTTACAAAAGGAATAAAAAATAACTATCGTCCGGTGTATCCCTTTAAGTTAAATTAAAAACAAAATTTATAAATCCTCAGTAGACTCCACCACTCTGGAAGATAATATTAAAAATCCATTAAAAATATATCCGGCTAGTATCCCTCCCCTTGGATAAAAACCAAGATGACAACATTATAAAAACGAAATAAGTCTCTGGTTATTATTAAATAATAATAATAAAAAAAAATTTTAGACTTGAAACCGGTATGTTTAAAAATTCTTTCAAATTTCCCACGCAACTGTTTAAAGATGATGTAGCAAAGTTAAAAGGCTCCGGGCGATTTACCAACATAAGCGAGCTTTTCTTTATAAATATAAAAAGAAAAATATTTAATATAAACTTTTCCTAATTGCTCCATTATATAAAAACACGCGTAATATTTAATAACATATTTCTCATTTAATAATAAGGTTTACGCGCAGGAAAACATTTATGTATGTATGTAATAAAGTTTGAAAGTGACGTCAAAAATGCCTCATCTTTAAAAAGAAAATATAATTTAAATAACTCTAAGATATACCCTTGACCTCTTTGAGTATAAAAAAAAACATATAAGGGGTTTTCGATAACTACAGGACGGATATTAACCGAGACCTCTAAAACGTCCAAAAAGGTTTTAAACGTGATTGTACCGCCCCCTTATCTCCCCATCTCGGTAACCATGGAAACAAAACTTATTTAAACATTACTTCAAAAAAAAAAAAAAAAAAAAGCTGCAGGCACCCTACCCATATGCTTCTTGGCCAGAATGCATGCACGACCAGTGGGCGGAATTTTAAAAGAAAATTTGAGGGATGAAAAAAATAAGAAAAACATTCTCTCTCTCTCTCTCTCTCTCTCTCTCTCTCTCTCTCTCTCTCTCTCTCTCTCTCTCTCTCTCTCTCTCTCTCTCTCTCTCTCTCTCTCTCTCTCTCTCTCTCTCTCTCTCTCTCTCTCTCTCTCTCTCTCTCTCTCTCTTCACGTATATCCCGTCCCGAATATGAAATCAAAGGTGTACTAACCAGTCTGTACATCTTATTAACAAAAATAATTACGTTAAAAATTAATTAATATAGAGTTAAATTAGAGCTACAATATGAACCGTGCAAGAAAGCCCTGGTTCACAATTAAATAAATTATAAACATTATGGGAGCTAAACTTTCAAAATAAAGAAATGAAATTAAATAAATAATTCGTGTGTCATTATCCCTTTAATAATTCGTACGTATGAAGTTTGGTAAGAAAAGAAAAAAAAATCGCCTCGAGGCGTTCTGTCTCTCTTGAGGTTTGGATGGTTTTGAAAGAGTCTAAGAGAAAAGGGGGAGAAAGAAGACGTCCTAATAGACTTTTAATCGTATATTGATTTAGATGACCGAATCGTGAAGCAAATTTCTTTATGTCATCGGGAGCTTTAATTAGTCCCTTCTTAACTATGAAGGAATAATAATTTAATAGCATGCGGCTAGCTATTCTCTCTCTCTCCCTTGTATTTTGCCGCAGCTTAATGTTAGAATCCCTTTTCTCGATCCCCTTGACTATAATAAACGGGTTTGGTGGCTAATAAGATATTCTCGGGCACTTAATAATTGAATAGACACGAAGCATTAGACCTAGAATATTGGGACCCGCGGATAGACGTTGGCGATTAACCGTTATAGATTGTATCGAGAGCGACATTAGCTAGCTTCTGGGGAAAAGACCTAGAGTCTTATTATGACTAAGTATTCGGCGTTAGGCTTAGCGTTTCTAAGATCATTTACGAACCTCTCTTTCAATCATAGATATAATTATCAAAAGCTTAGGCCTAAATTGACATAAAGAAACACTTCTTAGATAAATCGTTTCATATTACTAATATCTATCATTTTATTTGCTTTTGGATTACGCGTATGATTGCTTATTACAAACCCTGAAACCCTTATTTCCGGCCCCTCTCTCGTCATTGCTTCCGTGCTATAATTATAATGAACTAGATACAGCGAGAGATGAGAGAAGTCGGTTCAATATTGACACAGAAAATGACATATATATTAAGTTCAAAATCATATACTGATTTTTAGAAGAGACCCCATTCATATTTGCTAAAATGGCTTTGATATCCTATACTTGAAATTGCACTTAAAATTAAAAGCCTTCTATATACGACACTAAATATCACATGAATCGTATAGTACCTTCCTTCTCACGAACTATACCATCTTATACACCGTAAGGAAAACTTAATTAAATTGAAATATTATATTCCAAAGATTTGTATAAGTATAAAATTTCTATAGGGGAGCTGGTTATCCAATCAAAATTAAGGGAAAATATGGTTGATTTTAAGAGAAATCCCAATGAGTCAAGGCTTAGCCGCTGCAAAGGCTTAGGATTAGGAGACCCTTTTATTCTCTTTCTTGTGACAACAACATAGAGTAAGATGCAATTAAGATAAAAGTCTGGGAATTTGACGTTAACTCACGAATTAATCCAAAACAACCCCTTCCTTTTCTTTAGGTAATCTTAGTCAGACCTTTTAACACCAAGGTCAAATGAAAGCGACATGACTAAAACCTTATTAGATTGTCGACTCATTCACTCCTTTGAAAGAAAGCATTATTTTCCGCTGCACGGCCCGACCTACGCATCCAAATATGTTTTCCCATCTTTTACGCGGATATTAAAAGTTTTCCACCCCATCAATTAATCACTATTATATTATAGCTTAAAAACGATCCCATAAGCCTACTATAAAGGCCTACAATTATATATTATATACCCAAAATAATATAATAAAATAAAATAAAAAAAATAACAGAGGGGGCTATAATTTAAGTAAGACCCTAGAGGCTTATAATTACTGTCAATCAATTTGTACAGTGAAAAAAATTTAGCTAAGGTTTTTTTAGTTTTTGTTATAAAATAAAATAGTAGACACGGTAAAAATTACTAAAAAATAAGTCAATTAAACCGAAGTTTTAGAAGTTATATTGATATTAAGAGCCTTGGTTGAGTCGTGGTCAATTGATAGATAACTTAGGGTTAATTTATTAAAAGGTAAGCCACGTAAGATAGAAATCGGTAAAGGTTTAGGGGATGCTATAAATTTTAACTCGTAGGATGGTTTAAAATTGAAGAAAAAAGGTTTTTGGTTAACCTCCCAAAAGCAAATCGCTAAAAAAGAATATAATATAATAAAAAAAAAAGAAATATTCTAAAACCATGGATTGAGATAAGAGAAACGTTTTTTTCTTCTCTCTCTTCTTCTCTTCCTTCCTTTTCTATCATCTCTGAAATAGTTTTTGATAAAGACACTGCGGTAGGTAAAAAGGTAAAAGCGAGTAAAGGGCGCAAATTCAAAAGATTTCTCTTTCATAGTATATAGTTTTGTGTTCTATAGTTGGGAAGTAAGAAAATTTATAAGACTTAGGATTTTTTTTTTCTTTTTCTTTTTTTAGATAGACAAGATTACTTCGGAAAGGCACCCAAGTGGGCACAAAAAAAAAAAACTCCTATTTACAGTTGTTTACATGCTATAAAAAGCCGAGGGTAAATGGAGCTCTAAATTGTTCTAATGGAGGTAAAGATAGAGAGAGAAAGAGAAAAGGGAGAAGGGGTGCATTATTTATCTCTAAGTAGTTTTATCGTGGGATATTGTAAATAAAACGGTAGGCTAGGTTATACTGTTGGTACTGTACATCGCAGTTTCTCAAGCTAATTGGACCAAACTTATGTACTAAATCGAGCGATTCGCAAATAGCAAAATTTTCCGGAAACATTCTTCATGCACACTAAGCCTAAAATCAAAAAACGTAGATCTATCCCTATAAAAAATCCTCAAATTTAGGACAACAAACAATCCCCGTGGGCTACAAAGGATGCATGTATGTCCCGAATTATATAGACAAGCCAATATTATTATATATATCGAAATACAAGTTCCCCGTCTCACCCCTAAATATCTCTAAATTACCCACCAAAAGCAAAATCTTCAGACTCAACGTACACGAAGCATCCTCGAGTTGTTGACCTTCCCATCAGCTAAGATTGAGGGGTGGGAAATAAGAGAAGATTATCGGTGGAGAGAAAAATAATACCAAAATATATACGGGAGAGGTCGTAAGGTCAAATTTATGCCCCCCTTTACCACGAGGGTTTCCCTGAGCCGCCCGCGTGTAACGAAGAACACAAGAAAAAAGAAAAAAAAGTCGGATAATTTGGCGGCCATCATCGAAATATAAGAGCTATATAGAAGAGGAAGGCATATTGCGGAGTATGTACGGGGGAAGATGATAATATAGCTTTAGATACGACATACGTTAAGCGGCCCTCGCAAAGTATAAACCCGCATGATGGGATGATCGCGTATTCCTCCGATTTCTCCGCAAAAAGTTCGTGCTCCCGAGCCAGAATAACAAAGATGAAGTTGTAGTCCATCCCAACACTGGTTTACGACAGGTAGCTATCTCAGCCTTAACCTCACCTCGCTCTATCCACGCATTACGAAATTTTAAACCTTTTTATTTCAGGTCCAATCTTACATACACCCAAATATTGAACCCTTAAGTCGTCATTCGTTAAGAATAGGATCTTGGCTTTACTTCCTTCCAAATCAACGAGGAGCATTTAATTTCACAAAAACACTTGTGACTTCGAAAGTTGCAGCTCGTGATTTGTAAATGATGCGGTCAAGTTGACACCAGTTTCCATGAAGTACAGCGTACCCAAATTAAAGATTAAGATCCTGACTAATCGACGGCGATGATATTAGCATAAAAACGAATATGTGCTCATGAATTCCAGTGCAAACTCAAGAGATTTCTTATCACAGCTGGGTTGCTTGGTCTCAGGTCTGAAGCAGTCAGGGATTGAAATGGATTGTTACACGCGCAATTCCGAACCTTAGAGGGAGTGTGGAAGGGGGAGGGGGCCAAAAGTACACGGCGTGCAATCATAAGAAAGAAAAGATGAAAAAGAAAATAATGTTTGTTGTTATTCGTGCCTCATCCATTTGTGGCGTTTCACGCATCCAACTCGTAACCGCACCATCCTCCTGAGCGCCAGCAGCACTCCACCACCACCACCACCACCAACCGTGTAGTGGCCATGGCACGGCCATATTACTGATGTAGTCAGCCACGTTTTGTTGTTTTTTCTTTTTTTTCCTTTTTAGTATAGTCGTTAATGAAACGTCTAGTAATATTTATCATACATAGCGGGCGTTGAAGTTTCAAAAAATGCTTATCACGCTATATCTACCGCGTGGGAATAAACCCCCGAAAAGGATAATTATACAAAAACACGGCAGATATTTTTGCTATAGACACTCCTACTACTACATAATAGAGATACCATAATGTTCTTACATACCAATCTAAAAAGGTACAAATTATACATCCCATTATTATTATTATTATTATTTTATAAAAGTGCGTATGGCGTCATATGTCAAGAATCGGGATTTTAATTGAATTTACAAGGCCCCGGGGCTGGTACTGAACTGGTAAATTGATAAGTTATTCGGGAGAAAAATGCGCAAATTCATCTTCTTCTATATCGCCCCGGGTCATTCATTTAGTGATTCATAATCGTACATATCCCTCAAAATGATATGATATACATTATTAACATAAAAAATAAATAAAATCGGTACATTCTGGTGTCTATACTATTACGAATTTGTCCAAAGCTATATAATATAAGAGAGCAAAGTCATGCATGCACCCCCGCGTATCCAAGTTCTCACCCGGCTATGTGGTGGTGTATTTAATCGTTTAGGCACGAAAAATCGTAAATTTTCTCCGCAACACCGGGCCCTCGAAAAAAGTGAGAAATTGAATTTTTGTAGCCTCCTAGAAAAACGTCGAATTAATATTTCATAAACTCATATACCCGGTTTCATTTTTTTTTGGTAAGCTTACTTATTACCATTTCTACAACATTAACCGCTTAATGATCGGCGCGGTTTAACTATTTATTTCCAAGGCCTAGGTCGCGCCGTACCCATCTCTTGTTTTTATACTAAAAACTCTCGAGTCTCCGTCTCTACATGTATATCTTATTGAAGCATCCACATCCACCTCTCTTAAAAGGATGTACGATGAAGAAGAAAAAAATTTATATATTATTTTAGCAGGGCGAACATCGTGACAGACTGGTCAAGGCAAAAATATTTTAGGAAGCTCTCTTACCATGCTGCTTCTAGAATACATATTAAAGTAAGTAAAAAAAAATAAACTAAGCAGAAATGATTGCCAGAGTGTGGAGAAAAGAGAGAGAGAGAGACAGAGAGAGAGAGAGAGGGAGAGAGAAGATGGAAAAGCAAAATAAAAACGTGACAGACTCCCCCACGACCAGCAGCAGCACATCTTTTGAAACGAAAATATTTCTCAAAAAGGCTATAACTAACGGTGTTACGTATACAGAATGGGAAGATGACCGATCCTCCTATACTTCGTAATACCTTTAATAATAATAAACAACCCATCTTCCCTTAAAAGGATTTAGAAGAAGAAAATTCACGTCATTTGCATCAGACTTAGACAACTCGTGCATGCGAAACACCTAAACCAGGCGTACAGACTTTCCCAGAGAACGAACGAAGAGAATTTCTCGTCAGTGTTTATAATTTTACACGGATAATTATATATTTTTTATGCTGAAAAAAAAAACTCGAAATTATTTTAGAAGAACGAGTTTTTATTGGTAATGGATGGCCCCGATAATTTTACGTAATTTGCAAAAATTTCAATTCATATTTTTATATTTCTTGAAATATGGAATTTATAATGGCTCATGATTAAAGGCACGAATTCCGATTATTGAATCACCAATGAACGAGAGCTATATTTGAGGAGGGTCACGTGAGACAAGGAGTATTTCAACATTGGAGAAAAGCAGGGAGCAATAATCCGTATGAGAAGAAAAAAAGATTGGAATCATATATTGGAAAAGTCAAGAAGGAATTCTGGAAATGGGCATACAAAAACCTGATCTAGGCCTAATTCTATTTCTGGTCTTACACTATAGACAGGACTTTCAGAAACAAATAAGTTATCTGTCGCTTAAAAGAAAGCGGGTCAATCATTTCCTCGCGTTTACACCTTTTTGGTGTTGACAGCACCCAAGATCACGAAAGATACGGTGTAACACGTTACATAAAAGAAAGGGGGCGAGCTAGTACGGAAAACTTCGATCGCCCGTCAGTTATAGGTACAAGATTCAGTCGTAAGACGCCGAAGCGTGTTAAGGCGGCAAGTTAGCCAGCCAAAAACATATCGAAAGGAATTAACTGTTGACAACAATATTACGCTTTTCTTCGCGTGTAAAACGCGTTTCTTCGTGCATGCCGACTAACTAAAAATCGAGGTCACATTTGGCGGGAAGAGAAGAAATAACCGCGCTATGGGATTAACACGCCTTCCCCAAATCCCTCCTACTACACACGACAAAAATATTACGACGTCAAAAGTTGGTTGGGACTTGGTATAGAAGAAGATTCGAAGGAAGAAAAATTTTTATCCCGACAACGGAAGATTTATAAGGATCTAGAAAAGGAGGTTCCTATTTATAGAGGCAACGCCTGAGAAGATGAAGAAGAAAGAAAAAATACGAATGTTACATTCAAAATTCGTCCCGGATTTTGACCTGACAAAATAACCCTTTTAATATTCCCGAGTTCCCATTTCAATCCGAGGCTAGATTCCCATAGAAAAAAGTTCGAACAAAGAATACCAATTGAGTAAGGTAGGCCTAGGTATTCTCCGATAAATTCAAACTAAAACGGTACAGTTCACAATCTAAATTCAAAAACTAGGTATTTTCGTTAAGAAACTTATTCGAGATACCTGGTTTTTGCACAAATATTTCGGAGTGAAGGGGTAAGGAATAAAAACTACTTTTAACCCGAGCAGTGCATGGACACAACAATCGCACGCGATTATTCGCCCGAATAGAGAAGGCTCTCGCTCTAGCGCGTGGTCAGAAAAGTCCAAGCTATTTTACTCTCTCGCAGGAGAAGTAGCAGTCAACAAAGTCGTGGATACAATATAGAAAATATATCCGTTACCATGGTAACGAAGCAAAGCGAGCTATGGAAAAGAGAGAAAGGCACACATGCACACACACGGAACTAATTAATTTCCGCGCGGGAAAATTCTCTACGGAGGAGTACTGAAGAGAAGCTAAAACCTATTCCTATAGATATAGATAGGCCTTTACTAAACACTACACCAAAAGTCTCGGCTGGTTTCCCCGAACCACCATTAAGAATAAATTCAATTCCATCGTGAAATTTAAACAGAGCATCGTTACAAAACGTGCTACTACGAAGAAATCGTTCATACGAAAATTCATGGACGCTTGAAAATTAATTCACGTAACTGCAAATGTATATACTTCCGTTTTAAGATTCAGAACGGCTTGAATTTCGACCAAGCTAGACGACCAATTTCGAGCTTAGGGAAGGAAAAAAAGGAAGCGTGGGAGTTGGGGAACAAGGGCTAGGAAGACGATTCCCGGTGACGTTAGAGAAAGTAGGAGGATGGAAAATGGGGGAGAAAGAGAAGCTAGCTAGGATGGGGACCTTTTAATAATTCCCTGATAAACGCGACGGGGAAGGGCGAAAATTGCTACGACCTAATTTGCAAAATTAAAAGATACGAGGTATGAAAAATTTGCTTCAACGCCCCACTTGCCCAAGCACGAACGTCGAACCCCGCCGCCTGCAAATGGGAGTTATGTTTTTCGTTAAAGGGGTTCGGCTCCTGCTTGGAGCATTCGTTCGGGATGAGAGGCGAAAAATGATACACTTCGTGGTAGCCACGCGTTATGACAAAATGTAACCCCAGTTTGAGAGAGAGAGAGAGTAAAACGTAGCCCAAGTCTGAAATAAATCCGTATAAACCTAGCTAGTTTAGAGACGTTAATGAACATAACGTACGTAATAATTAAAAACTTTTACAAACATTATGATATAAAAATATATACATACGCACGCTAATGAATGTCAAGCAGCTAGGTAGTTTTAAAATTTATTTTATAGCTTAATGGGAGGGAGTTTATAGCGATGGGAACTTTAAGCATAACGATATTACAGAGTTTACTTTTATTAATGTACGGTAGAGCAATAACGTTAGCAATTTAAAAATGACTTTGAATTGGTTTCGCGTAATGATCGAAACAACAGGACTTATCTATGTATAAGCAATTGTCATCATAATAGCGTAGATAAGAGAGCAAATTATAGACGTCCGCCAAAACAAGATGAAGAGGGAGGTTATAAGGGCAACAGAAAAAAAATGTACCCTGATTAAAGAGGTTGTAGAAAAGGTTGCAAAATACAAGTCAGGAGGTATACTCGAGACTTGGAGCTCGCTGAGACAAAAAAATATATATATAAAGAGCAAAAAACGTAGTACTAGAGTATCGCGTTTCCGCCGGAAATAGCCTCTCCAGATGGGGGACCCCTTATCAGTGAAGAAGAAAATAGCTTTAGCCAATTTGCTCGTTGCTCTTCTAAATACACTGTAGAACCAACTAGATAGCTAGCCAATTCACCTTGTCATTTTTTTCCTTTCTGGCAAATTCTACACTTCAACAAAAATATGACGACCAGGGGTGGAGGAAGAAATATTCTTTTTTTAGTGCGCAGTTCGGCTATTATTAAAGACTTTAACCCTCGTCTCACGCACGTCCCCCGTGGAATCATTCCATCATTCGCGCCGCTCATCTCATCTCATCATAGTTAAGGATGGGAGGAAGCGCATTCCTCGGAAGTAAAACACGTTACGTCCGCTATTCATCTTACAGTTCTATCAAGTTAATTCTCAGTCAGTTACTTCAAAGCTATCGACTTCTTTAAAAAAAAAAAAAAAAGAACTGCCTGCCTCTCGAGAGTCAGCGAAAAAAAGGGAGCGATGCCAATTCAGAAGATGGTCCCTGTGATGCGAGGAGAAGATGTATCCTTAAGCATACAGTGATTCTGTTAATGATCTCCGCTTATAAGTTATTTCTTTTGGGGATTTTTTTTCTCTTTCTCCTAGCTACCTCTGGCTTTGACTTTGAAATAAGCGTAAAGTAAAGTTAGTTAAAGTATAAGCTGCCGGTGATATCTCTACAAAAGGTCAAAGATCCCTTAAGAGGGATTGAAAATGAAATAAAAAAAATCTAAAGACGACTTATGACATGTCTAGAATATATCAAAAAAATTCAATTTCACGAAATGATATTCGCGGTGTTTGGCGGCTTCCCCCCTTCTCCCTACTTTCCTTTACACGATCAAATATATTTTATTAAATATAGACGACTGGATGGATGGATATAGCGAGCTAGGAGGTCTAAAATTAATAAGTGTATGGTGCAGCACGGCGAAAGAAACGGGTTTCATCCGGAGGAACCGCACTGCCAAAACCGACCATATAGAGTTTAAGAAACTTTCAGACCAAAATCCCTCATTTTCCACCAGGTTTTTTATGTATATATATATATTATACCTATAAGTTTTTATTGTACAAAAGTGGAGAGCGAGCTATCAAATTTGATGGTAATTCAAACATTGAATAAGATTGGCAAAAGAAAACATCACGCACGATATAAAACTTGTATACAAAGCAAAAATGTGAAATAGCTGCATATGGCTCGAGTCTTCAAAGGACAACAACCGGGTAGAAATAATTTTCAGATCAATAATACGCTGTATAACATTACTTAATTTGTATAAAAAGATATATAGTTAATATATTAAAAGGTCTATCTCATTATATAATTTCTCAGATTTAGCCTTTGGGCACTGGGAGAAATTTAATCAAATATAATCAAAGAAATAATTAAACTAAATCTGACCAACTGAGGCCCAGAAGGAAAATCACTATATACAGACAAATCCCCCATCCATTCTTGAAACGTTAAGTTGAAACGAAATTAAGTTAAAAGCCGGAGGGAAGAGAGAAAGAGAGTGAGAGAGAGAAAGGCCTGAGAATTTCACGGTTTAGCAATTCCGTCTCAGATCAGATGAAGCCCCGAAAACTTTCAACTTTAATAATAATAATTCAATTACGATAATTTTCACCTGACGCCTAATTATTCCAATTACAACGTTTTCGGGGTGGGGGGAAGAGAGTGGTTTAAAAGAGGAGAGGCGGGCTGATGTGTAACCCCTTTTAAACCTAAGCTTGGAATAGAAACACTCGCGGAAAGGAAGGATGATGTCTATTCCAATATAATCGACCGGTTTCGAAACACCATGGAGAACAAACTGCACGTTAAAACGAGGTAGTAAGGTAGGTACACGTTTTTGGCGCTTGTCGAAAAGAGTTGTTGTAGTTTTAGAAGCAAGTTACGTGGAAGAAACGCACGGAAAAGGTATAAAGGAGAAATCAGGTGACCAATGTCCCTAATCCCAGAGTCCCAGTGTGTGTAAATTCTGTTCATTTCCATTAAACATATATTTCCAATATTACGGTTTTTAGAGCGGCTGGGTTTAGGCCTTGGCTAATATTTAACTTTGCAAAAAGAAATATTACAGCGCCACGAACACAGTTTTACACGTACTTTCTTTCATTTGGATCAGGTTGGTTGGTGGTCTTTGGGTGGTAATATTTTAACCAAAAAGTTGTCAACTTACCTATAAGCGTTGATATTCCATTTGGAGATGTATTAAAATCAATCCATATCAAGGTTTATCCGTTAAAATTCAGTCAATACTCTGAAAGAGAGGAAATAGGGGAATATTTGGTTAGATTCTGATTGAAGAAATACGTTGAGGGTAAGCTTAAAATATATTAGTTGTAATTGTATAAACACAGCTAGGAGGCGTAAATTCTGTATATTTGTTTATGGAAGAATTTCTATGGGCCAATCCTATAATCAAGGCTTAAAGGAGGAAGGCAACCATGTAATTAAGTTCAATCAGAGAACGCATATTCCGAGCATTTTGACACGCGCGTTTTCCAAGGGGAGAAAAACTGTGCACACCCATTAAAACGCCCGATATAATAACACGAAGAAAGATCCAGAAAAGAAATAATAAAATAAAAAAAAACATTAAAATTCGTTTAAACATTAAAGACACGTTTTATAGCGCAATCAAGTTGTCACTCTTCTATTGAATATTACGAGAGAGAGAGAGAGAGAGAGAGAGAGAGAGAGAGAGAGAGAGAGAGAGAGAGAGAGAGAGAGAGAGAGAGAGAGAGTTTTTTTTGTTTTTACAAAACGATCTTTTATTCTGTCAGATTACACGAAAAAGTTGAGCACTAAATACAAATTAAACATCGGATACAAAGAATACTTTCAGTGTGTTGTGGTGGGGTAATAAATAAACATAATAATAATAATATAAACGCGGTGGAGATTCTTTGGTACAGTTAAATTAAGAAGGTCAAGAGGGCAAAGGCACTGGAAGTTTAAAAAGTGGCGTCAAGCCATGATTACGGAGGAAATTTTCAGGGTCAGATGACCGTGATTGCAATGCACTAATTCGGCCAATAATAATTTTATGATGTTTACGGGTTAAGTTATTCACGAGGGAGTCAAAATCATTAGGCTCAAACCCGAGGCGCGGGATTTGACTATACAGTTCATAAAAAATTCGTCGTAAGATAAGGAAAGCCAGGTTGCACACGTCATGACCTCGACCGCGAGCCAAAAGCCAGGTGTCGGCAATGTCATGCTGGTGAGCCCGAGCTAACGAGATCCAGCGGAGGATATGTAAACTCACCGATTCAAAAACAGGGCAAGTAAGATAAATGTGGCCAAGTGTACCTAGCGCAGGACAAAAGGGGCAAAATGGAGTGACGTAGTCATTGTGAAGATGGACGAGACGCGTGGGGCAGGGAAGACTACCATGCAGGAGCCTCCATTGAAGACCGTTTTCCATCCGTGTGGAGAAAAGTGAGAAACGGGACGGGCGCCAAAGATCTGCATGCCTGCGAAGAAGTAAATCCTCAAGCAAGCATGAAGGGGTGACTGGTGTTGGTGGAATGACATTAAAGTGCACTAGAAATCGATAAATAGATCTAGTCACCGAAAAATCCGTCAGATCTACACTGCAGTTTCCAAAGAAGAGATTGGCATGGAGGGAGTACGACGGTGTTGTGGATCCCCCGAAAATATGTCCGTGAATAACTCCGTAATTGTCAAAAATGGTGGGGAAGGTGGAGATTACTGAAGTTTTAATCAGGTCAAAAGTTTTGAGCTGAAAACGCGAAGGGCGGTCTACTACAATGGCAGACTCTAAGGTGTGCCAGCGTAGAGTACGGTGATTAATAAGGTCACCAATGGTTCGTATACCAGCAGTTTTAAGACGGGAGTGAAGTGAACCAAAAAGCGGCTCACCATCCTTCTCCTGGACAAAGCGGTTATCGAAAATATTGATGGAAAATACTGTCACGCGGTCGCATAAGTCTAGCGACAGTTGAATTGGGGAAGAAAACCACGCTTTCAGACACGAACCATGGAATGGAATCGAAGAAAACGAGAGGTGTGGGTTTTCGAAATATATCTTAAGATCGCGGAGATCAGGGAAATGGCTCCGAAGAACCGCGAAGGCGGTGTTACAGTAAGGTGCCAAGACAGGATCCCCACGAAGGAGGTCAGCCGCTTGGACAAGACGAAAAGCGCAAACCTTTGTCGCAACGTCGACTAAGCCCATTCCGCCGCACCTTTTGTCGAGAGTGAGTGTCTTCAAAGGTACCCAATGAATTCCATCCCAAAGGAAATGAATGAGACGTTGTTGCACCGTAGTGAGAAAATCAGGAGGCGGGTCAAGTACTTTGAGTCTATGCCATAACACCGAGGACGCGAGTTGATTTATGATCAAGACACGACCATAAATGGAGCACAAGTGTCTCAGTCTATACCAACGTCCAAGTGTGCGTTGAAGACGTGTTAGGAGATCGGGCCAGTTGTTTTGTTCATAATCTGGGTCATTGCCGAGGAAAACTCCGAGGAACTTTCCGCCGTCATAACGCCAAGGAATGTTTAAGGGTGTGTCTACACGGGTTTTCCACGAACCACACCAAAGGCCAAAAGACTTGGTGAAGTTTACAGAAGCCCCAGAGACCCGACAGTAGAGTTCTAAGGCCTGACGCAGAAGCTGGAAATCGTCCACAGACCGTATGAAAACATTGAGGTCGTCAGCATATGACGTGTATGAAAGCCTCATATGTGATATAGAGGCGTTTTTGGTGAGGGTTCGTTGTATGTTCAAGAGGAGCGGCTCAATCGCGAGGGAGAAAAGGAGTCCTGACAAGGGACAGCCTTGCCTTATACCGCGACTAAAAGAGATCGGTGAGGAGAGCGAGTTATTTATCCGAACCCTAAAGAACGCGTTGGAGTAAAGGGCCTCAATCTGTTGGACGAACATAAGCGGAAAACCTAGACAACCGAGGAGACGAAAAAGGTAGTTATGGTCAACCCTATCAAAAGCTTTCTCAAAATCAATATTGATGACAGCTAAGGCCTCATTCTGGCGGTTTGCAAGATAAATAATGTCTCTGAGTGTACCGAGTGTTTGGAAAATGGACCGTTCCGGTATGGAGTAGGTTTGGCCAGCACCAACCAAAGAGCCGATGACCTGATTCACTCTAAGCGCAAGTATCTTAGAGTAAATCTTATAATCGGCATTAGTTAACGAGACAGGCCTCCAGTTTTTCAAATCAAGCAGATCACCGTGCTTAGGGATTAAACTGACGACAGATTCTGTGAAACGTCTTAAAGAATTGGGGTGTTGTAAAAAGTCCTTAAAGGCATTAAGCATATGAGGACCTAGGATGTTCCAGAAGGTGAGATAGAACTCAACTGGGAGACCATCGAGTCCAGGAGCCTTCCCTCGAGACAAAGATTTAGCAGCTGTGAAAAGCTCAGGCGAAGTAAAATCTGCCTCAAAAATTTGAGCCTGGTCACTGGTGAGGGTTGGTAAGCCGTCAAACAGTGGGGAAGGAGAGATGTTTAGATTGGAGTCAGCTGAGTATAGGTTTTCGTAGAAAGTTGTCGCAAGGTTTCGAACCTCGGTCGGATCAGTGCATAGCACGCGACCGGGTCCGTAGAGTCCGTGAATCAAGTTCGAGGAGAAAGCCTTCTGTTCTAAATTGAAGAAGAGCTTAGATGGAGTGTCAATGGACGTAAAATGTTCAGAACGCGCTCGTTTGAGGCACTGGCGAGCTTCAACAAGTTGAAGCTCTCTGAGTTCTTCAGAGTAGGTTGCGTGAAGAAGGGAGTTAGCTGGGCAAGTAGAGAGTAGGCGTTCAAGGGTGGAAACGCGCGCATTCTCCTTGCTCTTAAGTGCATGCCAGTAACTGACGCTGAAGGACTTTATAAGCGGTTTTAGGTGATGAATCCACCAATCACCAGCTGAAATATTGTTCGGTTTCTGGGAAATGAAGGTGGTGAGGTGAGCCTGCATTTCCGAAATAAAACGAGGGTCATCTAGAAGTAAGGTGTTAAAACGCCAGTAAGGCGGCCGACGAGGCGTCGGAGATTCCGGGAAGAAATCGCAGAAAACACCATCATGATCAGAGAAGTGCGTTTTAATATGCCGGGCGTAGCGTAAACGGGTGTTATCCGAGACATAAATGCGATCTAAACGGGCAGCCAAAAGTTTGCCATGGTTGAGGGAACGCCAGGTAAATGCTAAAAGATGAGGGTTAACTGATCTAAAAACGTCTTTGAGGTCAAACCTGTCGACCAGGTCGCGAAGTGCAGCGCAAACGGGGGTACGGCGTTCGGCGCAGTCTTGGCGATCGAGTGAAGGGTCGAGAGTGCAATTAAAATCTCCGGCAAGAATAACTTTATCTGAGTCCCCGGCTTGATCTAGGATACGCGCGATAAAATTAAACAGCTCTGCAGCAGAGGAGTTATCCGTCGGTGGTACGTGAACAGAGAAGATGTGCGTGTTAGTATCTGGCGAGTTTACGTGCTGCTCAAGTAAGCGTACGTAAACGCAGTTACTCGCAAAGAGGTCATGAAAAACAACCTTAGAGGCTAATTCTCGCGAAACACCGACAGCTACCCCCGAACCTTGAGTTTGAGCCGAGTGAGCGTGAAAAAATTTATACTGGGACCTAGTCCAAATGAAAGTACGCGCAAAAGCGGGGGAGACGTTAGTTTCTTGAATACAAACTACAGCCGGACGCTGTTTTGCAATAAAGTTCAAAGCCCTTACGCAATTAATTTCAGTGCCCATGCCCCTAACATTTACAGTTAAAACACTTAACATAACTGGGTATAATGTGAAAAAAAAAGACATTAAACAATAATAAAAATAAAAAACCATAAGGTTAGACTTGCGAGTCATAATTATCAGTTCCGGATTGATCCGACGAGACCGTGGAGTAAAGTCGACGAATTTCCTTAGAAACGTACACGTAACGTTGCCGCGCGCGATGTCTTGCACGCGTATCGGAAATCGACGAGATCGTAGGGTCAGTAAAGGCCAAAATAGTCACTTGTCTGGCAAGGGTGGAAGCTTCCTCGCCATTTTTAATGAAGCTTTCTATTAGGCGCCGTTTGTCCAGCGCAGTGCCGGCTAAGGCCTTAAGCATGAAATTGTTTAGAGTGTCTAGGTCAACGAGGGGCGTCAGCTGACCTTCAGTGTCAGTCCAGGTATTTGAAGACCCGTCATAATAAAATTTATCAGCCGAGCGCCGAGTTTTCTTAAGAGTTTGCGAGAGTATAAGACGTTTTCAATTACGAATTACTACCACGTTTAAAAGCTGCTTTACTTATAATCTAAAGGCTATATTGAAACAAACGCGATCCCAGTTTGTCTATAAACTAAAATTAAAAAAAGTTATCGTATACTGAAGTATGTTAACGCATTTTTCCTCCCCCTACAACTTTACAAACGAAGCACAAATTCTTGTCTTTCACTAGAGCAAAAAGTGAAGAAGATACGGGAGAGAGAAGAGAAATGACACCCCATGTCATTCTCCTTAACATCAAGCGCTATTTAAAGCGCCGGTTTGCCGTTACACTATCTATACTTTAATAATAGGAACCCAGTGTCTCTCCTCTCACTCTTATCCCGACCCGTTTCTTTTTTTTATGAAGGACGTTTTCTTGTAAGTATCATTATATTTAAGACACGAGTTGGGCGAGCCTTTTTTTATATGAAATATCTTCATATGGAGCTAGGAGACATGGGAGCTGACTTCACCGACCGTCTCTTTTAAATAACAGGGGATGATTCTACGGGTAATTAGATGATAGCCGATGCCCCTTCTTGTATTATTAAATACTCCGGATAAGGCAGGCTGAGTGAGGACAAACCCGTAATATACAACAAAAAAACCACCACTATAATATAAGAATTCTTTATTATTACAGCGTATGAGATTACGTTGAAAAAATAAGTACACGAGTTCCGGTATGAGAAACTTTCCAAAAAATGTTATTTCGAAAATTTTTTTTTTTTTTTTGAATAACCTGCAATATAAGAATTCTATGGGTAAAATCCAATTTGTTTGTTATACAGAAAAGCTGAACTACTTATTGTTAGCCCCTGTAAAAGTGTTACACCCTCAGCACACCCGTGTTCAGGGGATTTGCCTGCCCCTGTAAAAGTGTTACACCCTCAGCACACCCCTGTTCAGAGGATTTGCTTGCCCCTGTAAAAGTGTTACACCCTCAGCACACCCGTGTTCAGGGGATTTGCTTGCCCCTGTAAAAAGGGTTACACCCTCAACACACCCCTGTCAAGGGGACTAGCTTCCATCCAGGGTTAGTAATTTTTTTCCCTTTGCTAATTTCTATTTATCAAGATAATGTTGACAAAACATTAGCCTGAACGTTTCGTTCTATCAGCACTGATAATAATTTCAATATTCTTTGGAGAAAGAACTCTGGGGACATTTAAAATGCCCATCCTAAATTAGTTTTTTATTCAATTATAAAGACACTATATTTAAAAGAAAAACCGATTCTTTTTTTTCCTAACCATCTTTTAAAGTTACCTTAAAAAATACATATTTTCGGTAAAAAAAAAGCTTGGAATTTTTTCTCCTCTCTCTCTCTCACTCGGTTCTCTCTCTCTGGTTAATATCGCTCGGGGAGATGGAAGAGGAGAGAGAGAGAGAGTGGAATCTTCCTTTTTTTCCTTTCCACGTAAAAAGAATTATTGATTTTTTGATTCGTTTATTATTAATACCTCAATCTTGGCAACGAGTTTTTCTTCAAAGAAGATTAAAAAAGGCTTACCTACTACGCGCCCCGCATTGGGATTCAAAAAAAAAAACCCTTAAAGCAGACGCCGGATAACTTCTCTTTCAACCCAACATTACTCTCAAAAAACTCCCAAAAACTTCAAGTTCTTTGAGTTAGAAATGAATTAAAAAAAATCACTTTTAATACAGCACAGAGCAATCTAATTTTGAAATCAATTGGGAATAAAAAAAATATCGCGTTGCGTTTCTTATTTCCTTAAATATCCAATTAAGTAAATTAAAAAAGTCCAAAAAGAAAAATAATAAAAAATTCTTTTAACTTTTGTTTTGTGAAAATAACCATCGCTATGCGTTTTTATTAAAACTAATTGGGCGTATAAAAAATGAGTAAAGCTCTCTCTCTTATTCCGACACTTTTTTTATTCTTTTCCTTTTTTGAGGAATTAAGAATCAATGGAATAAAAATAAAACGGATAGTTTAAAAAAAAAAATACTGAAAAATTATTTTTCATTTTAAATACTGGGTAGGGCGGCATCATTGAACTAGAAAATTAAAATATCCTTGAAGATGATACAAGCCTACCCTTTCGCAAGCTGTTTCCTATTAAGGGATTTGAATGAAGGAGACGTTAGTAGTGTTCTATAAGCGCGAGGGCCCTTTTGATAAATGCACAAAGGTGGAAACGAGTCCGTCCGCGTTTATAAAGGCGCAAATAATTTTCTCATCGATTGAAAATTTTAAGGACGAACTATAGAGACGAGACGACGCTTTTGAAACAATGGAATACTAGCCATTTAAAAGCTTCCGAGGTCTTTCCTCCCTCTCTCTCTCTCTCTCTCTCTCTCTCTCTCACTCCCTCCTTCGTCTTTCTCTGAATTTTCCAAGAAAAGGGACCTACTTATGGGTCTTCTAAAATGATTAACTGTATTCTATCTAAGGCTTCTTTGATCATGTAAGTCTATAAAGCTCGGAATTCCTTTCTCTCTCACAAAATATAAAGATGGATGAGAAAATTCTAGGAATATTATAATCGAATTCAAATTAATTAAACAACTGTCTACACCGATGTCGACCTGGATTAAAATGATATATGTATAAATGTCAGCGTAGTTTAAAGCATATTTTTAAGGGAAAACATTAACAACTTTAAAAAGAAACCCTCATGTTTTGAATATTTAAACGATAAATTTGTCTGGGAAAACATAGAACTTCCAACTCCAAGAAAGTTTTGAAGTACATTTTTAAGATAAAAACTACACTCTTTCTTAAAAGAATCTTTAGACTTAATTTCTCTGGACTCCCTTTGGCCCTAACCCCATAAATAACTGTAGATAATTCAAGAAAAAAAAATTTAAAAGTAATTTAAAAACTGGAATTTTACTTGTAGTCTAGTATGGTCTCCTTTGTATGCAATAAAGACCATACCGCTCAGTCTTAATAAGTAGCCCTAATTTTTTGGTCCCACACGAATGTTCGGGAAAACAAAATATAGTCGACCCTACTACCTTTAACGAAAATTCGTATGCAAATGTAACCGTGGAGGGAGGTTTTTTAAAAAAAGGAAAAAGAAAGAAAGAAAGACTAAAGTTGATTAGCATAATTAATTAAAGGACAAAGAGAAAACGATTATTTATGGTTTATCCCCTCCCCTTTTTCATAGAGTAAAGAAGTAAAATTCATCCCAGTTACAAAGTTCAATTATATTAAGTCAAGAACGTGGCTAACGATACCTTCTTCGAAATTGTGTAAGAAATACCTTCAAACTTGTAGAATTCCCAGAGTGAAATGAAAGAGGAGATGAAGAAGAAGAGAGCAATGAAGCTTATACAACCCATGGAAAGCAAAAGAAAAGATGGAGCTAGAATGTTAGGGGAATAAGCCATTATTCAATATAACCTTAGACTACCATCAAAACCTTTCAGGCCTCTCAATTTTACTTCTCATGGTCAAAGGCAATGATGAACGGGTCTATATCATCAGAAGAAAATGAGGATGCATGAAGCGAAGGGCCAACAACGTGACTAGGTTCGAGAAGCCAAGCACGTATAGAGAAGATACCTCCTCGGGATCATCGATATTAGAAATATGTATACATTTATTTTATAGTACAATATGAAAAAGATCAGGGGGAAGTTATAGATAATCTACGCTAATAGCAATTTCACACCAACGTTTATATATATATATATATTACTAATATCTATGGTCGAAAAGAAAAGATCCTTAAGGCCTAGAAACGTTTTACAGAAACAATGTCGGTTGTGGCTGCCTGCGACCAAACAACCTGGGAGTCCAGCTCAAAGCGGTAAACCATTGAAGAAGAGCCATTCTTTAGGGCGATGAGCTACGGTAGCTTGCAGTCTTCCTTCAAACGTTTCTTTCGTTAGCGCCCTCCCTAACTGGTCGTAAAATACCGTGCAAGGGGAAGTTGGGGGGGGGGGGAGGAAAATCGTTCGTAACATTTTAGTTGCTCTTTGTTTTTTCTAGGTAGGTAGACGACCTTGGTACTTATATCCATTTTTATAACGATTGGGGATATTTGGAGGCATTTATGTGTGTAACTATCATATATGGGTAATACGTTTGCGTGGAATGGGAGTTGAACGCGGAAAGAAATACTTTTGGAAGGCTCTTGGATGGCAAAGATTGTGAAATTAAAGATCAACCCCATTAGGAAGGGGGCTATCTATTTAAAATGACAGACATTCTGACTTAAATTTGGAATATTTCCTATACGATGCCTTTCTAAATGAAAAATACTTATTTCACCCGCGCCTTCTTTATCTATTTGACAAATTAACACCATTATTTATACCTTTTAGAAACACGATTCTCGTAAAAAGGAACAATTACATTTTTTTTCATCTATAAAAAAAGAAGCCTGGAAAATATTACAGGATAAGCTTAAGTGCACGTGTTTTATACATCCCACGTTGATACACGTCTATAGACGACTATAGGTGTCGTACGTAAGCACGACATAAGTTCGGGGAGGTCACCTTACAGTCTCTCTATTTAATCCCCTAGAATTTTTTTCAGCCTTCTAAATTCCAGGTTCAGAGCGGCGCACCGGACAGAAAAACGGTCAAAGCAATAAAATCGAAGTTTATGCGAGTTTTATTCCTTGCACGAGGATGGAATTGCCAACTTTCCACTTCTTCATGCTCTTAGCTTCAGTTTCTATCCAGAATAAATGAATTATTCTATGAATATTGATTGTTTTCTCAATAAATTAACTGTTACTAATAAATAAAATTAGATTTTTTCCCGATATTTTTATGAGATTTTTCCATCAATGTTATGCTCAAATATTCAATAGAATCTTTTAGCTGGTAGCCTTAACTGTTCTCGTCGTGAAATGGAATTATCCTTCAGTGATCAGTCACTATTTCATGGCAAAAATTACCAAAATTCATGGCGGTTGTCCTGTAAGTCTTAAGAAAAAGAATTCTATACAGTCCTATATAACTAAGCCGGAATAAAAGCTTAACCACGTTTTTATTACTTTAGATAAAAAAAGAAAATTTGTGAAAGCCAACCAACTCATGGATAAAAAAGGATATTTTTTTATAGTTTCGCTTCTACCCCTTTGCGAATGGAATTAATTTTTAAACTAGAGTCTGAACCACCACGAGAAAAAAAAAGACTTCTTTTCAGAAGGTCCAAAAGTATTAACTATAATATGTTTTACTTCTTGGTCTAGGACTAAATAAAAAAAGAAAAAAAAATAAGCGAAGAACTAGAGAGAGAGAGTAATGCTTACGTAAAAAGTCGACGAAACACCCAAGAAAACTATATCGGATCAAGAAGGGGTAAAAAGTTTCCAACGTAGGTGGAGGCTTTTTCAAAAATTGGTAAGAGCAAACCAAAATGATGAAAAAAAAAAAATAAATAGCATCCAGGGGACGCACAAAAAAGACACTAAAAACAAAACCCCTTTCACGAAAAGATCGTAAAAATAAAGTCATAATGCTAACACGCGTAGGGAATACGAAAGATGCCATCGAACAAACGAAAGGGTTAAACGGTAATCCCGCTGTTGCTGTATAACATCCATCATAAGTTCATATGATATATTCCATAAGTAAACTTCGTAATGCCAGAGACCTAATGAGAGCTAGTTAGAGAACGACAAGCGAGATCTATGACCTACCTCACTCACTTCATGACAAGCTCCAATTTGTAACCAGACATTACAAACTTATGGAACATATCTTATGCACTCATGAATAGAAAAGGATTGAGGCGCCCAAATCTAACAACACGTGCTTGTTTTAGTGTTTTGATCAAATTTCAAAGTAATTAGATATAAAATACGCCGTGATTAAATCGAAACTCGTTTTTTAAAGTTTGCTATATGGCAATTTGAACTTTCAAAACAAACAACCCAAGAACAATTTTTCAACAACATCGTTACTCTTTTTCAGATAAAATCAAAACGTATAATACTAACAACTAGGAAGTATATATACTTCTTTGAAAAAATAATGATAAACAAGTAAAGCACCACGCGAAAAGCGTATAAACATAATAACAAGAAAAAGGTGGAATAGAAACGAAAAAGCTTACAATTGTAGAGTCCCCCCTCTAAAATATCTGACACAAGATAGTTACGTTGCAAAAAGGTCGACCCTGTCTGTCACGGAGAGAAAGGTTATATATCCTTTCAATCTAACCGTCTCCCCAGGGAAAATGAGTCCAAAACAAAACATTTCAAAACAAAAGTATACAGCGGAGTAACAAAAAAAAAACCCTGGCGATTTATTCCATATCTTTGTCCACCACATCCAAGTGCAGGACGTAATACATCGAGGGAAAAATGAATGTCCCCTTCGTTTCCTGTAAACAAAGCGTGATCTCGACTACACGACTCTCCCAGCAGAGAAACTAATTGCCAATAAAGCAAGAGAGAGGGCGTAAAGGTTACATTAACGCGTAATAACGCCATAAAGGTCAAGACCTCGGTCGCGACAGCTGCACCTAAGCCTTAAAGTTTTGGAAGATTTAAGAATGGATTATAAAAGGAAGTGCTGCCTTCAGGAAAATTAGGCGTGGTTCGTATTCGCAGTTGGCTCGAACCAAAAACCTACAAAAATTATTTAACACCGTATGGGGTGTCAATTTGATTTTCCTTCATGGACCACTTCGAAAAAGCTCTCTGGCTATCAGATACCAATCTCGCGTTGAACCAAAATGGACGGACAGTCAAAGGCCAGTCTTTACGTCAGCGAAAAAGGGTCTAGCCTTTTCCCAACACTCTACTCATTTCAATTATTATTATAGCCGCAATTACGTCAGAGATTAGTTACGCGAAAGCCACCTGGCGTGTGACTCCTACTAAGGGATAAAAAAAAACACACACACACACAGAGGCGCGACTAATATACAACTTTTGATTGGAAAGCCATGGGGGCTACGAGTTCGAAACCCCCGCTTGGAAATGACTCCAACTAAAGCGGCTTTTCTCACTCACTCACTCTATACTCTCTTTCTCGCTAGGGGTTGCAATTACTTAAAACATTGGCAGTTCATTTACATATTCGGCGGGGAAACGCGACTAAGTATATCTGGAGGACGTACAACACGCGGGGTTTATCCAACATTTTAATGAGTTTGACGTACCTATGCTCTGCTCTATTTAACGACTAGTCCTCTCAAAACCATTATTATAAAGGTGTGCCGTTCTGAAGTGAAGTGAAGAAGAGAGAACGTTTTTCATTTTATTCTTCGTAACGCCGAGTTAATTGAATCCGGCAAGTCGTAAGTGTCAAGTTGAGAGTTCGGTATATTTAAGGGTTATTTTTCGAAAGAGCTCCATTGTATTTATTGGAATTCTAAAAATGAAACGGAATAGAATGGAATGGAATAAATTGAAATCCTACGAATGAATTTGAGATGCGAATATGGAGGTCCTGGGAAAATAAGTATTATTGTTTTGGAATAAATTTATATAACAGATAATTGCCCACTATATTCTGCTAGATAGAAAAATATATAGTATTTGTCCCACAGCGCCTTTACAACTGTTTTTCCTGCTTAATCCCCTTGTTCAAAGAAAAGCCTATTTACAGTTGTTTTCTATAATAACTTTGCTAGTAACAATTTAAGTAAGCAAGTACATACATAACTTGGGTTTGACTACAGAACAGACTCGTAAGGTTCCCATGCGAAAGAAGAACAAACAGACCAGTAATTTTTACAATTACAATTTCAATGGTCAACCTCCATTAATATACAAAAAAAAAGAAGCGAAAACGACCGCGGTAAGTTTGGATTATACAGAATGATTCAGTCTTTCTTTTCCAAAGGAGAAAAAAATGTCTTTTGTTATATCCGCATGAGAGAAAGGACGAAAGAATGTACTGGGGAGAGAGAGAGAGAGAGAGAAACGCCTTTTGTTATAACTTCTAGTTAAAGGGGGTACAGTTAGGAGTGGTGGTGGGGGGGTGAATCTATCTTAATTAGAATTCCGTGAGCATTGCCACTCGAACACGACACTCCTAATTGTCGTTCCACGATACGATATGCTTAATCAAATCCCTTTGCATGCATACCCCTATATATACCTTTAAAAAGACCTATGAAATTGAGCCCTTGGCTTTACGCGACGTGGACTCGCGTTCCATTTCGACCGGAAATATAATAAAAAAAACTCCTGCACACACAGGCATGAATTAATTAATTTATACAATGAATATTGGGATAATAATTTCCCCAAACCCTCCTTTAAAGGTAAATTATTGATATTTGATACCTTTTTCAAACAAACTCTCGGCGCTGGGTGTATTTATATAAGGTAAGTACACAGTGCTTCCCTTATTAATGAAAAATAAATATGGGTGTAATATAAACACAAGCGTTTCATTTTGAAATAATACTCGTACGCGGACTAATGATAGTTCTATTTCTCTATGGCTAATATCAGAATGTAAATCAGACTGTTTTCACAGATGGGATTGCGCCCGGTCACGCTACTACAGTCATCATCAACTCGAGCCTTTTCCTTCGTAATATTGGAAAAAATCTAGGCCTATTCAACAACACATGAGAATTGATATGGCAACGATCATTGAGTTGAGAAAATTACCACTAGAGTGGCCTTTGCGTTAACCTGCCTATTGGGGGAACGCGGGACACTTTTAAAACAATGGGACGGACGGACAGCCACCAAGTTTATCAAACGATGTTGTCGCCATCTAGAAAACGAACTTGAATTTCGGCCATTTACATGTATTCTTGAAATTCTTCAAATTTCCCGCCTTTTCTTTTAGTTCCCTTTTTCGCACCGGGATGGCGCAACGAGCGCGTGATAAAGTTCATTTGGTCTATATCCTTGCGGGTGAAAGGCCACTCTAGTGGTAATTTTCTCAACTCAATGGCAACGATAAAGACAATATACCTATGTAATAAATTAAAATATTATATTGTTTATTATTACCAGTGATAAAACAGCTTGGAATACATCGAAGCAGGGAGGCGTAGAGACGGGAGAGGAATATTGTAGGTGCTTACTACACTGACAAACATCCCCATACACATTACACTCGCATGCAGAGGGAGAAATGGGGATGGTGGAAACTTGGTTATGGCCTATTACGCGACAGGCTGCATCAGATTTCGAGCAAAATCTCACTACAAACTGCCCTCTAGTGAGAATCATGATAAGAGAAAAATAAGAGTTAGTTTTCTCACTAGAAGGAAGTTCGTAGTATTACTTTGCGGGAAATCTGATTCCACTTACCACGTGATGAGCCATAACCAAGTTTTTGTCCCCATCTACCGTTGTGGGTGTGTATGGTGCACGGTTTATTTATTTATTGGAGGGATAGGGTTGCTAAGCCAAATTGACTTATGTGCAACCCCCCAAAAGCATTAAGGTACAACAAATGAACCGAAAAATATTAAATTATTAAAGTCAGGCGTTGTCCAGGATCCAAGCCGTTATACTGTGACGGAAAGTGGTAGAAGATTCCAATGATAACAACTCCTCAGGTAACGAGTTCCAATCATTGATGACCTAAAAAGTGCAGTGCTTACAATTTCGCTCCGTCTCTACTCCTCCCTGACCGAAGCCACCAGTTTCTTCACAGTTCTCACTATAAACGCAGGCCGTTTAGAATTTATTGATCGACCTATCTTCCCTTTATAGGTCATCATTACCGTTAAAATGTTCATTGGAAAAGGGTAAATTTATTTTTGGACCATTTATCTATCGATATAGTCTGAAGCTAAACGTCTCGCATTTTAATTTCTGGGCATGCAGAGCGGTTAAGGGTTTAAACAATGTTATCTCGTGGTTGGCTGTTGGAACAAGGGCCATATTTCTTCCTAAGAGTGGTCATGACACTTAAAAAACCACCAGAGGTTCAATGGCTGATTAGAAATTGGATCACGCGCTAGTATTTTGCTATAAACAATTTTTTTTTCTTCTCACAGCATCTACGTAGGCTAAACATGTTTCTCTCTAACATCCCAAGGTTCCTTAGGGAAAGAAAAAGAAGCGGTATTGAATCTCTCCGGGTCGACCGACCCCTTTTCAATGGACCATAGAGGGTACGACGAGCGGGGGTACAAAGCTTATACCTGAATACAAGGAATCCAATTATATTCTATTTCAAAAAGTTTAAGTATATTCAACAGAGGGGTGGTATACGAGGGGAGAATGAAAAATTTTCAGTGGAAGAATAGGGTGAAAAACTGCTGGCTGCAGCTATGTTAAGCCTCGCTCAGAGTTAGAGGGACACCCTGGGAGTTACACAAGGGATCCCAGACAATGGTTAGTGTAGAAGACTATTCCACGGAATTCCTTAGAACGTTAACAATGGCGAATAATGGGCTTCCACCAGAACGAGACATTAAAAAAAAATTGGGAGAGAGATGGGAGAGAAAAAAAAATATACAATGTTGGGTTCCGTCTAGGCCAAAAAAGTGGCCGCTTTCTTAAAGAACTTTCTTTGCTAGTTCTTGTTGCCGGGGGTATACTTCGATGTCCCTGTTGGAATAAATCGAAAGAGACGGACAGTCGGGGCCACTCAGAGTCCCGCTTCAATACTACCGATTCTATACTCTAGTTGGCTCAGGGTTTGGGACGTGAGGTGAAAATCGGAAGGAAAATCGAGACGACATTTTCAAAAGCGATATTAAATAATGGGTCCCCGCAAGTACCTACCGATGCCGGGTCGCGGAGGGGGAAACACGCCCAAACGTGTTCCGTGATGTCAAACTGGGCCATGATGTTGTGTTTATATAAGGTTTGTCGTGGCGTCAAAGTCAATCGCAATTGGTGGTGTCTGTGCCTTTTTCGATACGATAAAGTAAAAGTAACAAAATTTGACGGAACAGAGGGTGCCTTCTTCATCTTTAAACGAAACCGATAACCAGATGGCTTATGACACGATTTGATTACGTTAAATAGGCAAGAGGAAACGGAATCAATCCACAATGTTTGAAATATCTTCAATTCGATAAAAGTATAAATAAAAATAAGTGAGGGGAATTTCAAGAATATCGCATTCCCAAAGGTCTTATCTCACTTAGAATTCTCTCTTACACTAGCTGATTAAAGTTTCAGTCAACACTCGACTTTTGGATATGTTTACATTTGCGTATTTGATGATATTAGAGTCAATGACAACTTGAAAGTTTGATTAAATGTATACAAACAACTGATTGTCTTACTCTCCGAAGTTTGAAGGACCCGAGCCCCGAGCTCTCCTTATCAGACTATCAGAAACCAAAAATAAAATTTTCACAAATGAATGCAACCGTACAGAATTATCCGAATTATTCTATAGAAATACTCGTTTTCAACAAAACCTCTTCTAAACATCGCGTCACCACCTTATCCTTATTGGTGTAAACGTTATTAACTCCTGTCGTGTATCGACAAAGAGCAGATGAGCCCGCAAGGCATGCAGATGAAGAAAGAAAGAAAGAGTGGGATTCCAAGCGCGGGTCTATTTATAACCTGGGTGCAGAGATGAAAACGAGCCTAACGAAGCGTAAAAATAATATTTAAAGGGGATCGAGAAACTTTTGCAAAACCTTTAGGGAGTTATCCATCGCTTCAATGGATCTCTGTCCGAGATGGGTATAAAGAATTGACAAAAGGGAGCAAAACATCCCTTTTTTTTCCGTGAGTAACGTAATCCCCCCGGAGGACGGACAGAATGGTTGGTACCCCTACTGGACCGTAGCCGTCCCATCGGGACGTAGACGAAAAGGGCCAATTATCAATTGTCAAAACTAGTTTCATCGGTAACCTCAAAAGACCACGATGGAAATAACAGACGCTTATTAGAATAACGGTGCAATTGGAAACTCTAGGAGTATAGACGGTACAAAAAAATATAAGTACAATAGACAAGTTTTCTTTTGGGTTCCCCGCAAAACTCGCAATTTGATCATCGTTTTCTCCCTAATAAGCCGGATGAATGGAGCGAGTCGGGCGCTCCAAAAGGACACGGCCCAAGGAATAATATTCCTTCCTAGGGACATAGCCGGAACACACCGAGTATGTACTTCAAAACACGGGAAAATACGAAATCATTGGAAAAAAGGTTGGGGTTTTTGGTTTGACACGAAAATTCCTCCCTATAGTCATCTTTTCCCCCTTGTATAAACGGTTTGGTCCCTTAACATTCGGAATATGTCACCCTGTAGGACCAGCTGCAATCTCTTATAATTCGAGTGACGGATACACAACGCACCTTGGGATAAGCCGGCCTATAACGTACCCCGCCGATGGAAATAAAAAATATATATGGAAAATGGTTCTCTATGTATGCAATTCGCTTTTTGACGATGACAAGCCTAAAACGCTCCAGAAGAGAAGTTAAAGAGGGTCGCTGCTCGGTCACGTGATTCGTTTGTACAAGTTCAAGCTTCTCTCCCCTTCTCCCCGCTTCGTCTTGTACATAAGTATGGATGGTATGGTATGTATGTATATTTGAAGGGGGACGGGAAATATATATTCTCCACAATGGAACTAATCGGCCAGGCCGGCACAACAACACGAAAAAAGGAAAGGCTCTTCTGCATACTCTACATATCCTCCATGGATGTCCCTCCTTAAAGATGGATGGATGAAATTTAAGAATAAAAAAACCAGCGTGTCGTATCGAGACTTTCAAAAATTTCGCGTCTAAACTTGAAAGAAAATTTTCTATTCACGGGGGACCATTCGTAAAATAATCTAACGCGATAAAAAATATAATCACTGTAATTTTCTTGGTTGTTTTTCGTTCAGTAATTGTAATAGGTAATCAACAGTAATTATATAACATAATATCAGAAAAATGTAACGCCGTCTTATAACTGCTAAACTGGAACCAACGGATATATATTATAACTTTCGTTTGACTTATAAGATATTTTGTCCCAGTTATATATAAATATATAAAGAATTTAACAAGCAACTGGAAACCCACACACATATTCCTGACCGGCATCCTAATAGGCATGCAACCTTATTCAAAAGCCGCCGGAATCTAAATATGTCTGAACCAAATACAAAAATACTCCAAACATCATCCTACACATATTTTTCCACGCAACAATTCTCCTCAGCCGAGCCACCGTAAAAGAAAATTCCCTTTCCAAAATATCAAATATCTAAGTGTGTATGCATGTATGTATACGAAATAAGCCTATACGATAGGGATAAAAAAGATGGGACCATCGATAAAGGAAGCGAAAGCGTCCGAGAAGACGTAACATCCTTTACATAGCATCCAAATTTCCCTCCGGATTTTATAAGTAGCGTAAAAAGGAAGCAAGGGGGTGGGATGGGGTGGGGTGGAAGATGGAAATATAAAAATCCCCTTATATACTTTCGAAGAAATAAAAACCACCGTGTGGTCATATACTTTATACTTATACGGGAGGAGCCGGTAGAAGAATATAAAAAAAAAAGTTTTTTTTTTTTTTTTGAAATAGGACTCTATAAAAGACTTATAAAATAGGCCTGGAGATGGCATAGGTTATATTAGTCGTGGAAAAATTAACTAGAGAGTTGTCATATACTGGTTTCCGGTGGTAACAGGCAGAATTTCCTCCAGAAACCGACACCGGGTTTCATACAACATTTGGAAGAACCAACAGAGTCGATGATTTTTAATTGAAGCAAACATTACTTTATGACTCAAATATTTCAATGAACTCTTAGTCAATAATAATACCCCTGGTATTCCAAGGTTTGAATGACACCTGATTTAGTATTATACAGTCAAAGGTAAAGCGTGTACATTAATATCGCCCAGAAATTGGACCCTGATCAATCTTTTCACCACGACGTAAGCTGACTATATAGTACAGATACTACAAATAAAATTTTACCGTGTAAATGCAACTTCTAGCTTTGGAATGGATAATATTAGTATTATCAGAGCCTCCCTTATTATTTTATCCAATGAATATAGTCTCTAAAACACGAACGACTTGGGGATAAGAGATGAGTCCGAGATACGATGGAGGAGGTCGAGGCTCTGAAGTGTAGGAAAGATATATAGATATATATTTTGTTGGACACGCTAAAAATACGTAAAAAGGCGACCGCCATATTTTTCACCATAGACTAAAAAAGAAAAAGCCTTCACGGGGATTAAATTCGAAACCTTAGGATTTGGAATAATAACAATACCGGATCTGGCCGCGTACTTTATATCCCTTCTTGTATTTCAAAGCGCGTATACTTCTATAGCTAGATCTTTCTTCATTCTGTCTCTCTGATTTATAAGTTTTAAAAGAGGAGATCGTAGTATGGTATACCGCGGACATCGTTTGATAATACATTTTTTTCTTTCTCTCGCTCTCTAAAAGCTTAGCGTATTTTAAATTCTTTTCTTCTAGAGGATTATAAGCCGTGGTTTATATATTATATATTCAGTTTTTCACCATATCTCCTAGGAAACGTATACGATATAGCCTGGGGAATAAAAATAGCGTATAAGACCGTTTAGACTACTTTGCATAATAAGCCTATGTCGACATACGCCCCTCGTATTTTCTACTTTTAACGGTCAATCCGAGTTTGCTACGGATTAACACTAACAAAAGATTAGACTTATCCTTATAGAGATTGCGCAAATTTCGACTGACGGTAAATTAGATTTAGATATTCAGTAAGTCGTTTGTAAGATTCCTGGTTCGATTCTCGAGAATCTGGTCTGTTGAAAACGAGGGGCCATTCACTCGTAGTAATCTCTGTACACGCTGTACTAAAGGGATTATGGGCCTGCATGGTAATCCTTAAAAGCCCCAATCCTGAAACCTTGATGTCCAGCGATAATATAATTACAAGTAATCGATTTACAGTGATGGTCCCCTTGGTTGGAAATTGAAAATTCGGATTGAATCTGACACACAACTTTACAGTGCTAAATTCTGCTTAAAACTGTACCGCGCGCTGTATTCTTATAATGGGATGAACTTATTATATAACGTTACAAAAGACTCCCTCCCCAAAAATTGACCACGACACTTTTCATCAGAGCTTTTTATCGGGTTTTGTCCCAGCGTATATTTCGCCGCTCGAAATGGGAAATGACAGTTGGAAAGTTAGCAAATAGAATATGATCAAACGCTTGTAAATTGAAGTAATTTATTCCCGTCCTTAAATCTAGCGCCGCTTTGATTTGAATTAATTATCATTAAACAAATTCAATATTTATAACAACTTCAGTATATTGCCTATAATATAAAGTTATTACCTTATAAACAACCAGAGAGAGAAAGAGAGATAAATGGAAATTTAGTAAAGGCTTCTTAACAATATTGTCCTCATTTTCACGACGCAATCTCTCTAATTACAAAAGTCCCAATTTCATACTGTATATTTAGACATTCAAAATCACGCCGTATTCAAAGGGGTTTTAAACGAGGCCCGGTGCGCAGACCCCTCCCAATAAAGACAATATTATTAACCCAGTTGGGACAAAACTATAGAACCAAAAATGAAATATGCAAATGCCCATGCCGAATTTATAAGAGACCTGTTTATATTTATATAAATATATATATTTTGCGTTGGAAGACAGAGAACGCGACGAGGGCAACTAAATAATTTTGTGAATAGCTTAGAAGGCACGGAGAGAGACAGAAACAGAGAGATACTTTCTCTCCTATTTCGTATATGGCCTTTCATTCGAACCCCGTTTATCTCCGCAGCCGGTAATCAGATGCGATCGATCGAAAGTGCAAACAACTATCCAAGCAAATTGAGCGTGTTTAAAGAAGCGTGTAGAATGAATAGAGGGGGATGTGTACAAGAGTGGAAAACTCTAAAACTAACTTTAAAAAAAAGTAACCACAAACCAAAAAGGAAAATTAAAACAAAACGAATTTAAATTACGACCTCATGCGTGCATGTCAAACATTCTAAAACGTCCCTGAAGTAATGTAAAACTAGTTCTCATTACCTAAATAAATTTTCATGTTTCAGTATACTATCTTCGTACAATAAATCTGGTATGGAAAGGGGGAAATCAAGGGTTGATATACATAAAGAGGGGGAATTTTCCACAATGTTGCTAAATGAATCCTTATTTGGCGGTATTCCATCATCCACTTTTTTCCCTGATAATGCCTCGATTCCCAAGTGCGGAGAAGGAAGAAGAGAAAGAGTAAGGAGGGGTTGGTTTCTCCTTCCTCTCCAGGTCGTCGTGGTTGCACCAGCTTCACGTCCATGGCACGTATATACATCGAAAATCGCGCGTTCGCTTTTCTAGAGCGGGCTATTCTTTTTACATGCCTACCTATGCATTTTATATTGATTTTGGCACGCGGGGGGAAGTAGGAAAGGGAGAGAGAGGTGGCGGGTTGGATTGGTGTGTATCCATTTGCAACCGTTTTGGCAGAAAACCCCATCCATTAAAAGAGGAAACACTTCTCTCCTCTACCACCACCTCCTTCTCCTTCGACGGAACCATGGGTCCCCTTTTCCTGGCGGCGATCGAAGAGCACCCCTAACTACGATCCACCCCCGCTTTTGGCCAGCCGAAAGCGCGAGCGCGATATACTCTCTTGACCACACCCAAAAACCGAGACAAACTCGCGAGTACCTTCTACTTAGGTCTACTTTACTCTCTACACTGAGGAGAAGGTGTATGCTTGGATAGAGGTTAAGGAAATAAGACTAAAGAAGTGAACATTGGTGCCAGTGGAGGACCAAGTACGTGGTAAATTGAGATTACAGCGGAGAAGAGGGGGGAAGACCAGTTCCTCTCCCTTAATTCTTCTCTCTGTTTGTCTCTCGACTCTAGTAGTAGTCTTTAATTCAATCTCGACTCCTCCATACTCTTGTCCTTGTTAGATTACAACCCAAGTTTGCTGTAATACTGGAAACTTTACGTATTATTTGCCTAAGCACATCGACGGAACAACCACAGATTGAATCAACTTAAATTGAATGACTACCCCTTATTTATATCAATACGAAACTTCTCTATACATAATTCCTTACATAATACTACGTTTTTCACCAAGAGTTTCTACTGCGGATCTAAGACTAAGACCGAGGGTTGTTAATGGTCTTAGTGCGGATGAAGCGGTGGATATTGTGTTAACTAAACCTTGAACTTCAGTGGAGAAAAGTCCTTGGTCTCTTTATACGAATTGTACAAACTAAATTACTTTTCCGACCATACTGCGGACCAGCAGATGTCAAATACACTGAAGACGTTTACATTACAAAACGAGGGCACTTGAGACGCCTGACGTCATAAAAGGTGGGCGGAGTCGATGTAATTTTTCTTTTCTCTTTTAGTCTCTTCTTTTTCATTTGAGGAATACATCTTTTATTTATCATGTTAGATAACCGAGTTCGTGTAAAACGTCGAAAAACCATTATTGTTACACGAGCGGAATTTCAAACGACGCATCTACCTTAAAACCTGGTTGGTTTCTTTTCGCGTCCCCCACAGATGAGGTAAGAGTCCAAGCTATACTAGGGAGGAATGGGAGTTGACCGAATATTTTTAGAATAAAAGCTTCGGTGTATAATAATAATAAAGTCTTAACTCCCCTTGAAATATACCCAAGAAATATTATAAGCGGATAAAAGCAAAAGGCAAGATTTTAAATAAAGCTATATTGTTACGGCGTACGTCATCCATTAGAGCGTATATATATTTTTGTAATGTTTCTCATGCTTATATCCTGAAACTATTAAGAAAAGGTTACGTGGAAACCATTTGGACCCGGGGAGAAAATAGTTTTGTTTTCTTTCTCTCTCTCTTTCTCCATAAGTGTATTAAGAGCTGCATGCCCATTAACGACACGAAAGTATTGACCTACAAGACCTACTATTACTGCTACACTCTCTGTAGGCGAAAATGATTCATTGAACCGGGCAACAAAAGAAATTACAGAACTAACGTGTTCATGTCGGCCTAATAATTTTTTTCCCTATAATTTCCAACGAATTATTTTCGATTAATAAAATTTCTGGGGCGTTAATATCATTTTCGGGGGTTACTCATGGACAGCTATTATAGATTTCTAGGGGGAAAGTCCCCTTTGGTCAGCTATAGGCAGAGGCTGATGGAACTCGCTGAACAGGAGGCCGATTACGCGAATTGAAGATTGAACGCGCTATGCAGTGGGAAACTAACCAAGGGGAGAATTGGTCATACGCGAAGGAGGAGGGGGGATTTGAATATAACGTGGGCGAATCATCCAAAATTTCGCCTCCTCATCTAGCATTCATAAACGCAGCCATGCCGTGCATTTATCGCTAAACATATTAAGCGGAGGGCCTCTTTTAATACCTCCCAAGTGTCGGCTGGAGAGTGAAAGTTCACCGTGTAACTCGACATGCAACGCCAGCCGTTGTCGTCTTTCCTTTTTATTTTTTTGGCTAAATATGTTTTGAGGGTGCAATTTAAGTCTGTGATATCACGTGAGCAAAGCGACATGTTGTTACCTCCTGAAGTATGTATATTAAATAATCACGAGTTCTAGCGGTTTAAGTCAAAACGCAATTAAAACATTCCACTTCTTGTAGGCCGTACCAAGTTAACCTTGAAATTAATACACCAGCGACATTGCAGACACCAAAATTATTAAGAAGTATTTCTATATTTTACCTAATACTTTTGAAATGTATAGTATGGTATAGCTAAACCCACTAACAAAAATCAAGACGTCGTGGCGTGGTGGTCGGTGCATGAAGGTGCAGGGCGTTTTGGGGTTAGGGTCAGAGGGTGAATATATATATTCACCTCCTCGGCTTGGTTCTTATTTTTTTAGTAGAGCAAGTCTAAGAGGAGGCCAGATGAGGGAGTTAGGGAGGCAGGACTGGTGAAATTATACGTGATTGCCTCACGCGACAAATAGTAAAGGTGAGACCTCGAGGCTAGAGCCTGGGGAGGCCCACGAGGGAGGAGAGGGTAGTCCAACCATAAATTTTCATGGCACCCTTTTCTAGTAGTAGTAGTAGTAGACCGAACAATTTTACCCTCCTCTTCTCTTCACGCATATAGAAAAGTTGAGAGAAAGTTACTCCTAGATAGAGGTCGGGGATCAGCCATTAAGAATCGACGCGACTGTCGACTGTCCCACGCTTTAGAATATAAAAGTTCTAGTTTTTTTATATAAAAAGGGGAAAAATTTCATTAGGGAAAATATCCTCGGATCCGCTTTTCCCAACCACTTTTCCACATCCTACCTGGTGAATAGAAACGTTTTCCCGAAAACCCCTTTAAAGCCTTACTCTTTCCCGTCTGTCTCGAGCTCAGGTGTATATCAAATGATGGTGAAAGCCGACTTACAGTGTATAAGGAGAAATAGAAGGAGGAGAGTAAGAAGGGAAAAAGACCTTTCAATACCCTCCGTTTTCCCTGCACTTTGCGACGAAGGGTAGATTCGTGAAATGGGGGTAAAGTGTGTATATATATATATTATACATTCAAAATAGGGAAAGTAGAGAAAAGGAAAGGAAAAATCGAGGCGACAAAGTTTCGTATAGAGTTTGCGATACTGCTAAGGCTAGAGTAACGTATTTCTCAAGTTAACTATTTAAGGGAAAGATATTATACCGTTAACTGTTGCTCTATTGACAAACTCCGATTGGTCCTAAAAAGTCTGGACTCGAAGGTAAAGAGATCTTTAAAGGGGTTTCGGGTTGGACACTTGACAAACTTGAGTCTTTTAACTCATGCCAAATTAGTTTAAAGGGATATTAAAATTCTGTCTATAAGAACAACTCTAAATTATACTCCTTTAAAAAAAAACGAAACTCATATAATGTCCAACTCCTCGAAAATCTGCGTGCCAAAATACCAAAAGTAAATATCATCTAAAAATAAAAATATACAGTATAATATCAGGGACTCCTAAAATAGGTAAAAAAAATATATATACATGCCTGACAATCTCACATTTCCAAAAACCCTTAGTTGTTAAGAGTACTTTAGACTAGCTTTAAACTTAGCGCAAGCTCATATGGGGAAAATGTTGGGAATGAGAGAGAAGCTTCCATTACACGGCATACATACTATATTATAGATAACATATAAAAATGTGAAAGCAAAACTACATATATAGGTATATACCCCTTTTTCGGAGAGGGAGGGATTTAAAATAAAATAAAAAAGGGTTGAAATAATTCAGTGGAGAAGCCTCGAGGTAAAGGCTGCAGCATTGCAAAGAGAGCGCAACAGACTGAGTTTAGTTTAGTGGTCGATTTCGTTCGGAGCCTCATATTAACCCTTTCTAAAATCGAAAACCGTCTTTGAAAAACCGTGTTATTCATATGAAAGAGTCATTTTCATACAGAACGAGGACAATTCATTTGTTTTTAATGTGGATGACAATTTAAATGTTTACATCCCTATACTGCGTACAATTAGACGCATTCTCCGCAACATTAATGACTTTTCAGCGAGAGGCAAGTCACTTCCGTTCTGAAGTTCCGATTAGGGTGTAATATAAACAAACTAAACCGATTTAACGTTCTAAAGACGATATTATCATGCAATTGCATCCATGATTTATTCTGATTCAATATAATCCTGCGCTGAGTGGTACTGTGCAATTAAAGAATGAAGTGTTATACCCCTCGGTTTTCAAGTATATACAGTTGGGAACTTATTAACAAGTCTTATACACAGGTATATCCGGAAGTAATTACGTTGCCGAAACGATTGCATCGTACTTGCAGATAAAATAACGATTGTTGCCCAACTTCGTATATAATGTATTGCGCGAAGAAAAAAAATGTTTACCCTTCTTTGTGTTGAAGGAATAATACAATGATTTCTTAGAGGGTTATAATAATCTCTTAGCTTCACGTTAATACATTTAAGCACACTATAGTGGGACGCGCATATAATATAAAAGAAACATCGTCTTAATGAGGTAATATATAACAAGGTATATATATAATTTAACACAAAAACCTAAGCGGAAACCAAAACGGTAAACCTCATACACCACTTACATTATATAAGCTTAATTCTTTTCGTTTACAAAATGGATTAAGTCGAGCTGCAGAGAGAGAATAGAATCTATTCTAGCTCGTTAAAACAAACATCGTTGTTAAAAGATGAATTTTAAAAAAGAAAACCAGCGCACCACATCAAAAGCAAAGAGTGTTTGAAAACAGTATATACGGGATGAACTTAACTTTCATTCGAGCTTTGAAAAACTGGGGAGAAAGTGTATTTAATTAGCTCGCAGAATCTAAAGTGCAGCAGTGTATTTTATCCCGAGTTTTCCTAGAATCTTTTAGAATAGCAGCAGCGCATTCGGCCGGATCTTCTAAGTTTATTTACGTAAAGGCTTAGGTAAAAGAGTATAAAGAGGATGCTGGAGAAGGTAAGATGTTGGAACAAAGCAATTAAGGTAAGCGATGGTGTATATAGATATCCTTTTCTATAAGGGTATCAAACACTTCAAGGTATCGTAGCGCCAAACATCTCACAGGCATATTTGAATAAAGGAGCTTTAGTAACCCATTAACGGCTTTACAATTAGTTTATCGGAAAATAATACCTTTTCCACCTCTTGCGATCAGGCTTTATTATAGTTTGAAAGCTTTAGCGTACGTCGCTTATTAATGCATTCAATACTAGATGTAAATTAACACAAAGGTTTTTGATAAAATTATTACAACTAATCTGATAGTTCATTATACGGAACTGAATTTGTGGATTAATAACGTAATATTATGAAAACTTCGCGATATCAACTTCCGCTAGGTGTACAGTACACGTTAATTCATGGAAAGTAAAAAAAAATAACATTTCGTTTAGTGTTGACTAAAATCGATAGGGCTCTTGGTTATTAGCGAGTCCATTAGCCGAATCCCCAAAAAGACGAAATAAAAATGAAAATTTTGCCATTACACGCGTTGTGTCGCGCTGGTTTAATTTCCAGAGCAAACAAGGAAGGAACTCATTTAAAACATTTCCATATTTAGGTTGTGTGACAATATTGTATGGCTGCTGTTCTTTAAAAGGTTCTTGTTTTGATGTCACGTATTCGAATGTAGGAGTAATTCCACTTTTAAGTTTATTTTGAAATGAAATGCTTAAATTTAAAATATATTTATCAATTCACCCGTAACCATCTTTCTCTTCTATAACGGGTTCGTGAAAATTATTTTGGTTAAAGTTTTCAACTGGTTTAATGAAGCGTATACTAACTCCTTTCGAAGTGGAAGTAAACCCATTTTGCGGTATAGCGAAAATAGAAACCGCAGAACTGTACGTTACATTATTAGCCTATTTCTTCCCATTAAAATTGTTAAGGGAAGGGTTAACACGGAAATATATCAAAAATTTCAATAACTTCAAAGTGTTTACATCAAATTCTACCTTGCCAAAAAAAATATATAAATGCTTTTTCAAATAAATTCAGATTGTTAATTTCGACAAAAACCTCAAACTCAACTGGGCACGCCTAAAAAGAATCAAGTTGTTTCGTAGAAATTCCAGAAATGACAATACCCATTTAAAAAATAAAAATTTAATGAAAACTTAATTCGGTCGAGAGGGTAAAAGTATCGTATAGAAATATATTTAATTGGTACTTGCTCAAAAAACAAATAATTGGGAGGCTATTAAAACCGTGTATGACAATATCGTGATTAACAGGTTTCCGATAATGAACTATAGCCGAGAACAATCATTTTGGATTTTTAAAAGGTGCATGTATGTATGTATAACGAAGTTTGGGGGGGAGGTAACACAACTAGGGGTTGTTCATGGCATGGCGCATACCACCATATCGTACCACAGTTTATTTCTACCCTATGTCTAGGGTTTTATCATAACCCGTAAGCCATTACCAAGACCCCGAGGCCAAGTAATCAGAAATAAAAAAATAAGGGAAAATTATTTAAAAGAAAAAAAAATGCCCTGGCAGCATAAATTAAAGCGTAGTACGAACATGGAAGAAAATGAGAAATGACGCGGAAAGAAATGAGAGAGTAAGATAGGAAGGAAAGAGAAAGAAAATATGCATGAGGCTTAATTGGAATATTTTTTGTTGTTGATATACGATTTTTAGTTGCGGGCCAAAAAACGCCAAGTATTCGATAGAAATCTCGCTGTTTTTACATGGAAACATTGATACCTTCTCAGGTTGAAACTCTCTAATTCAATTCTTATTCAACATGCACAACCCTGTGAATATGTTTTGAAGTCACATACGATGTTTATTTCTATGTATCTTTCTAAACATATCTTGAGCCTCAAGGCAAACGAAACGACGTTTTAAATTAATATTTCTCACCAACGAAATTCGTACCTAAACCCCGAGGCCACGACCCAACAACATTAAACCAAATACGATTGCGGAGACATGCGAATTAAATTGAAACCCCTCTTGAAGTTGAAATCTCTCGAAAATAAAAATAAATATATTATTCAGTAAACAAGAAAAGAAATAAAGGCAAACGAAAAGGCCACACAACACGCATACATGCATGCAATGATGCAGGCAGACCAATTTCATATTTCTAGTTCAAAATCCGCAGCTACAACTTTTATTTATTTATTTTTTTCTAGGACCGCAACTCAGCTAATAGATAAAGATGGAGATAGAGAACCAAATATAAATATTCCTCCATCCATCCACTACAGAGAGGAGTCAAGAGACACTATTAAGTCTCAACATTTCGGGGTGTACGCTTAATCTTCTACGATATATAGTGTCAGTGTCCGTTACGGTCTATCGAATTCGACACATGTTGAGCAGCAGCAACTCTTGGGATAATTCTCGACGTCTCTTAGACGTTGGCAACCGTACCGTTCTCTAGTTCACGAATGAAATGAAAGAGTGTCTTCAAAAGATTCGGCAGCAAATTTTTAGGAAAAGGAGGGATAAAAGAATTAGCTTCCTTTTATAACATTTTTTTTTCTTCTTCTAGAAGAAGTTGGTTCTCCTCGTAACTTATTTCTGGGGTCAAGCGTGCGAAACCCAATAGTGTCGTTATACTTCTTTTTTCATATCCAACTAATTCCGTGGGTCGAACAAGCATCGCGCGGTAAACCGACTTTCATCCGGTGTTAGGAAGTGAATATCGCGTTCGAGCATTCTTCTTTCTTGTAACTCCGGGATGGTTGGATGGTGTTGAATGTTCACAAAATGGCGGTGAAATGTTCATCGTCTTTTATACGACAATGTGTCACTCGCGCGGCCGTTGAAAGTTGTCGGGAGTTACTAACATTGAGCGACGAAGCGATAATAAAAAGTTCCAGGATTTTTATACAGATTTTGGGGGGTTTTATGTTTTTTTCTCCCCCTCTCTCTTTCAATGTGTGTTGTTATTTCTTGCGGGGAAAGAACATGTATGGTGGAAAAATGAAGCGAAGAAAAGGTTAAGAACGCGTCATTGCATCCATGGTAGAAGAATACATTATGGATAGCGAAAGGGGTCAAATTCTATAACGTGGAAAAAATAAATACATACGATACCTATGGCTAACTCGGTTAGGGACAGACAGAAGTTAGGGATTCTAGTACGAAGTTCCTTGATGGAAGTACTCATCCCGGCATGGACCGCATTTCAATCTAACTAAGAGGGAAAGACACGGGGCTAAAACTTATGCCTTTCATCTCGCTTTTAGCGCCTGCGCTGTATTCATTTTGTATTATGCGTGCGCAGAGATGTCCCGATACTGAGGGTTGCTTGCCCCTTTTTACGTCGAAAAGGCTGGTTTATACACTCTATTCTTTAAATAGTTCAAAGGAAGAGTTGGATTGTAATCTCCTTAAAGTCACCTTGACAACGTGGAATAAATTTGAAAATGAAATTGAGGTATAGTTTTGTTTGTTATTCATGTCCCGCGTTAGACTTATTTATTAGAAAGGGAATGACCCGAGTGGACCTAATAATATTTCACTCATTCTCAAATAATTGAAACGTCGTAATTAATATGGAAAGTGAATATATATACAGAGACTCGCCCAGTCAGGCTCTCGTGTAAATGTTGATTTCGTTGGCTCCTTCCTTCATTTCCATTCGGATTTCTCCAAAAAAAAAAAAAAAAATAAATGAGCATGCATTAATAATTTATATTTGTAACAAGCTCACGCGATTTTCGACTATAGAGAAGTATTTCAGAATTCCCCGACATCATCCCACACCCTATGCTAAGCCTAATATAAGTTTTAATTCCAACGAAAGAAGTCGGAAACTTGGGCATGGATTTCGTGATACGTCGAGGATCACCGACTACAACTCATTACTTCTCATCCGTTAAAACCTCAACCGTATATTAGAAAGGACGCGAAAAATTCTTTCCTACGGTTTTTAATCGTTTTATTCCGAGCACCAGCTCGAGTATACCGACCCTGAAAACTGTATACAACACGTTCCAACTTTTTCATTATATAGAAATTAAAAAAATTAGTAACAAAAAATAATAACATAGTTGCGACTTTGTTATGTTTATCAATTAAAAAAACCAAAAAACAGTAGACCAAAGTAGCCTACTGATAAGATAAAAGCATCATGTTGGTCTATATAAATTACGACAGATAATATTTGACGGGCATAATTAGACAGATGATTGTATAACGCGGGTCTCTTGACTTAAACCTTTTAAAACCTTGTAAATAATAAACTTTATAAACAGTTTTATACTATCGGTCCTAAAGTCGTAATCATTAGAGGACAAAAGTTTGAATATGATGAAGAATTATCTGCAGAAGTTGTTTAAAACCATTTTCCCCGCCCTTTGACCCCGATTTCCCTAATTTTCAAAGTTCATCAGACAATTTAAAGGTAAGGGTTACGTTAAAATTTATCTTTTCATATTCAAAAGAGCCTACAAAATAATGAAAATTTCAAATAGGGAACCACGTATCCATTTACGAAATTACAGAAGTGAAGAAACGTATTTAGTATTCCCTTTCGAGTTTCGAATAAGAAAATAAGAAAGAAAGAAAGAAATTTTAGCGCTGTACTTAACTTTAAAAGGTCACGAGTAAAGTTGCGATCGAGGGAGGTAAAAATCAAGCCTTAGGAATACAGAAGCCCCGTTACTATATCCGTTTGGAATAGTTGTTTGAAAGAAAATAAAAATCGCCGAAACGTCTTTTTCTACATTATCCTTATAGGTCTAAACTAAGCCAGTTTCGTCTGTTACATAGCTTCAGGGAAAGGTGAAAGTATTCGATATATAAATGTAGAAAAAGTATCTTTCTGTACCCAAGTAAGTTTCTTTTCATTTTTTTTCTTTATTTTTTGTTTGAGAAGAAGTCGGAGCATGCCCAAACCCCTACCCCATATTTAGCCCGCGGAGTTTAGCGAAATGTAAACTCGGTTCAAAAGTAAATAGATAGCTATAACTCCAAAGGAAAGTTCACTAGGTACATTCCAAACGAGGATAGAGAGGGCGAGGCTTACCAAATCGAAATAACTCGAGATGCCGGAATATCACGTAGATTTCAGCTCGTTAATGCTATATCTAAAAGTACCGAGTATATGGAGTATCAGCATTTTTAGTTTAGTTTTCTTCCTTCTCTTTTTTATCCCGATGATATAACCCAAGCTAACAGACAGACGTCCAAGGGGGGTTAGATCCCCTTATAACTCGGACTTTAGCCCCTAAGTAAACACAGCTATGGTAGCCTTTGGTAGGTAGAAAGAGAATGTTACCATTCCCAAACGGATGCATGAGAGCCCAAAAACGGGAATTCGTGCTAGCGGGAGAGATAATCCTGTGCGGAAAAGATACACACCTCACAGCAGACAGTATAGAGGTCGAAAAGAGTTCGGGTTTCCCCTATCTAAGGTGACTGTCTATGCAGAGTAAGTTAAGCCTGGGCCGATCGAGCTGGATTGGATGGATACAGCAGAATCTCGGGCTCTGTATTGAAAAGGCAAGGCGCAAATGCCTTCAGGAAAGAAAACAGATACGACGACTGACTGTGTATAAAAGCTTCACGGGCGATTTTATAGTCAATGCTATGATCTAAAATGTAATAGAGCGGCGGCAGGCGACGTTACGTCCCAGAAACCTGTTTCGATACGCATTCATTTCCCAACCATCCCAGCAGAGATGACTTAGCTATCTCGTATTCCCCAATAAAGTAGACCTAGACTAAATTCCACGAAAATTTGTTGAAATCGCCTTAAATTCTGCGACTATTTCGAGCCAGTTTTCTCCCCATAGGTGAAAGAAAATAGAAACCCCTAAACCGCAGCGGCGTACATTAGCGCCGCGGTTTTCACGGAATATTGTATAAACGACCCGAACAGGGACTACAGCTAGCACTAAGATGAAAGCGTTTCACACTTTACCAGAAGTCTCTTCTCTTCTCTTCTCCGTATCTCTCTCATTGAAGCAATGTCACTCGGGATTTAAATCGACTAGGGACTGGTTTTGGTTTATATCCTTGAAATTTCATCCCTATTGAAATGGACAATTTATCCTGGTAGCGGATAACGATTTGGCGTTTTCAAAGATTAAAGGAAAAGCGGAGAAACGTGTCGAGAACAGCTGGTATAACTAGTAGTAAAGCGGAAAAGAGGGAGGTCCGTCCCCTTTCGGATGTAGTTTCACTTGCTCGCTTATAACCAACCGCAACGCAACTTAACTTAAAAGTGAAGCTTAAAGTTAAAAATTTCCTATGTTTAAAAGAGTAAAAAGCCTGTACACTAAAGGGGAAGCCTTTTCAGAGGTTTTTCAGAAAAAGAATAAAAATCGAGGGTTCGATTCCTTAAATTTTCGGGATGAAAATAAACCATAGCGAAAGGCGGCGGATGAGCTAGTCATCCTATTCTAATACACATTGAAAAGAATGTATCAAGCGTTAAAACCGCAGGCCATTTTTAACCCGAAAAATAGGTCCTGTTCGAAAACGTCGGGCGGAGAAGCCGATTCGATCCGTTTTCGATAGCGATGTCGAGTTAACTTGAATCGGTAAAGACGGGGGCGTCAGCTATTTCGGTATAGGATGGGAAGAAGAGAGAGAGAGAGAGAGAGAGAGAGAGAGAGAGAGAGAGGATGCCAGGCAGTGAAGTCTCTCGTCAATAGAAAAGGAGTTGGCCTGGCTATAGCAAAGCGGATCGAGCAGCGCGGGGACTTTTCATACATAACTGCATGGCGCTGCTATACTGATGTCCGTTCAATTTAATTGAATCAATAAAACGATGTAAGGGGGAAATGGACAAAACTCTCGTAGGAATGCCTTTAGAAGCTCCATAACCCTTCAGCTTGTATATATATTAACAAAATGAAGCTGAACAAAAAGTGAAGTAGATTCGCATTCTCTTGCATCTTAGACAAAAAACAGTTTCACGGAGAAATACCGACGAAATGGGGCCTTAAATTGAACAGTGACAACTCTCCCCATCCGAATTGTCCTTATGGAATATTTTTTGTTTCATTCGCTATATAGTATCCAAGATAACAGTGGAAGGAAGTATAGTTTAGAGATTTCAGTGAAGAAGCTCTGATTTAACCGAAGAGGGGAAGTAAAGTAACCGATGCTAGATATTGATTTTGTTCTTCTCTCTCTCTCTCACACACACAAGAGGAATGGAAGAGAAAGAAAAGAAGCTACGGAGACGGAGGAGAAGGAGAAGAGGAACACATACAGTTGGCATATAGTACATACACCTCGTCGTCTCGCCCGTTGAGTTTTCTTTCGGGCCAAAAAGGTGGAATTTTCTTCGACAGAAATCGTCGTCGTTTTTCGAGCTCCCGTCCCATTAGACCGAATCCCGTTGGATCGAAAGTCCCATTAGACCGAATCCCATTAGATCGAATGTCCCATTGAACCGAATCCCATTGGACCGAAAACGCCAAATGAGCGGGTTAATTTTCATACTTTGGCGGGTTCTTTTTCTTAAGATTGGCATTTCAATGTCTTAAATATATTTTTTAAGCTGGTTATATTCTGAAATAAAAATCGTGTTTTTTTTTTGAACAACCACACAAAAATGTTTATGGTTATGTCTAAAATTGAATTTTTGTACGCTATATAAGGAGATGATTTTAAATGCTCAATTTTAAATCTATGTGAAACATGGAGCGGATTGCTAACAAGAGAGGCTTCTTGTATATTCATACCAGAAGTTTAATACTAAGCCTTTATTTTATCATTTGCTGCAAGAACTGCAAAAGCTACACGTAGAATGCCGATCCTTGAAGCTCGATAATGACGCTGGGAAACCTCCGAAACCAGCGAAAACAAAATTTCTTCAGTTCAACGAAAGGTACAACAATGCTGTAAAAAAATATCAAGCCGCCATTGAAAATCCCAAAGAATGTAAAATCAGTGCCGCGACGAAATTACTGGATGCCATATCATCAAATATTGTAACGGATGTTTAAAAATTTTGAATGGAATGTAACAAATATTCATAAAGGAAATAAAAATTAATAACTGGAATGATATAATTGAGACTAATTCTTTAACCTAACCTGACCTAACCTGACCTAACCTGACCTAACCTAACCTAACCTAACCTAACCTAACGTAACCTAACCTAACCTAACCTAACCTAACCTAACCTAACCTAACCTAACCTAACCTAACCTAACCTAACCTAACCTAACCTAACCTAACCTAACCTAACCTAACCTAACCTAACCTAACCTAACCTAACCTAACCTAACCTAACCTAACCTAACCTAACCTAACCTAACCTAACCTAACCTAACCTAACCTAACCTAACCTAACCTAACCTAACCTAACCTAACCTAACCTAACCTAACCTAACCTAACCTAACCTAACCTAACCTAACCTAACCTAACCTAACCTAACCTAACCTAACCTAACCTAACCTAACCTAACCTAACCTAACCTAACCTAACCTAACCTAACCTAACCTAACCTAACCTAACCTAACCTAACCTAACCTAACCTAACCTAACCTAACCTAACCTAACCTAACCTAACCTAACCTAACCTAACCTAACCTAACCTAACCTAACCTAACCTAACCTAACCTAACCTAACCTAACCTAACCTAACCTAACCTAACCTAACCTAACCTAACCTAACCTAACCTAACCTAACCTAACCTAACCTAACCTAACCTAACCTAACCTAACCTAACCTAACCTAACCTAACCTAACCTAACCTAACCTAACCTAACCTAACCTAACCTAACCTAACCTAACCTAACCTAACCTAACCTAACCTAACCTAACCTAACCTAACCTAACCTAACCTAACCTAACCTAACCTAACCTAACCTAACCTAACCTAACCTAACCTAACCTAACCTAACCTAACCTAACCTAACCTAACCTAACCTAACCTAACCTAACCTAACCTAACCTAACCTAACCTAACCTAACCTAACCTAACCTAACCTAACCTAACCTAACCTAACCTAACCTAACCTAACCGTAAGGCAGATGCAACTAATTTAGTTTATAATGACTTTAGTATGCAAACACACGAATGTTAGTATTACGAAACTTACTTTTCCTTTCGAGGATTCGATCCAGGGTCTGTCGATTGATGGTCCGATACTCTTCCACTAGGCCACGGTGAGACGGAAACCACCATTGCTTAATTAACTTTTGACGAAGAATTATAAAACACTAACAACAGATAACATTTCTGATAAAAAATTCCCAATAGACAGAAACCGCCCAACGGGCTTGATTGAGAAAAGCAATACTTAAAATTTCGATTTATTGGGAATCGGTTTAACGGGATTCGATTTATTGGGATTTCGGTTTAACGGGATTCGGCGTAATGGGACAACTCCGTTTTTCGATGCCTTTTTCTTTTTCTTTGAACCACTTTTATCTATTACTCCACTCCCTACGTTTTCCTTCGTTCCTTCAATTTTTATTTAAGAAGGGGGGAATGCAGGGGGTAGAAATAAATTCGATAAAAATATATATATAGGACTATAAGAGGAGAGAGAAGCTTAGGAATCCGCAAAAAAGGGGTTATGCCTTAGACTTCACAGATTTCTTTTACTATCTCTGAACAGTTCCAACAACTCCACCTCCAAAAGCCTTGCCGGGAGTAAGAAGGTAAGGTATGGAAGAGATGGGAGAAAGAAGAAGAAGAGGAGGGAGGAGGAGAAGGAAGAGTTATCTTTTTTACAAGATACGGGATTTACGAGGAATCGGGTTATGAAGTTTTCCACCTAGAAAAATTTGTTACCTATAATACGACATACTGAGTGAGAGAGTGGGGGGGGTGGGGTTTATATATAAAAAGAGGCCTGGTTTGAAATGAAATTTATAACGTCGTCGCGTTCACGATATAGATGTATTACACCGTACCCGTTCGAGATAGGTTTCTATTGAGGCGAGAAATGCAATTTATATCAAAGTCGTCCTAATACTTTTTTTAAAAAATGAAAATAAATTTTTTACTTCGATGGGGACAGAACAGAGTTATTACGGAATATAGCTACTTGAACACGCGATTATGAGCTACTTGGATGGTGTTTTGAAAATATTTAATGCAATACTAAGAAGTGATATCTATTTTATTAGGGAGAAGGTATAAGATGCCTATAAGTATTCGCCGCGCCATAGTCCCAGTCCCCCTTTCAAAATACAAGAGGGGAAGTAAAAGGAGGCCGGGCTATTTCGCTGCCTCTACTCAGTCGGAAAATACAACGTAATTTTCGTCATTCGCGTCGCACTGACGTGAGTTTTCAAGAACAAATGAGATGCTGGCTGGTTGAAATTTAGAGGCGGGGATTAACTCCGGTCCTACTACACGTTTGGACTGGAGATAAAGCTGGAAATGTGGCGAATTTATAACTTCTCCCTAATAAACTAGATATCACTTCTTGATACGGCGAAAAAAGGGTTATTATCTATCTATTTATCTGTCCATCCGAGGTAGATTTTTCGGAATAAAATCAATGAATCACGTGTACGCTACGAGATTGGGATACTTGACAAAATTAATTGGAGTATATTGAACATACCGCTGCGGAAAAAAAAATACAAAAAAGTGTCGTACCCCTTGGTCGATGTATACATTTTATATTACTAAATCTAATCTAGGTAAATGGCAAAACGTGTATTTCGAGAAAGGTATAATACCTACACGGTGGCGGCGACGGCCGGCGCTTTTGCCTGGAGGCTAAATTTAAATATTTTCTTCATTACTACATTTTTCCACCCTATACAATACACAACCTCCCACGCTGTATTCGTACATTTGGTTCAATTTGGGGTAATAATATAGCCCCTATGCAATTCAATCAAGTCGAAATTTTGAAGAAAATACCGCTGTCCAAAATGTTTTTTCGCGAGTACAGCGGACCTAATATTAAAGATTTTTCTATTTCAATGGTTTTTTATATCCTATACTTTAAATGACAGTGATTATTAAAGTCGAGGACTTTGCCGGACCAAACCCAACAATCAAAAGCTCCAAACAACGGGAAATAAAACTCGAACGAAATAAAGGTTTTAAAAATAAATTGAAATTCATTTCATAGAAGAACTTGTCATTTCTTTTAAAGTCAAAAACATTAAAGTGACACTGAATTTTTTTTCTTTTCAATCGAAAGAGGTTATGAAATAATGAATATAGCAATTGGAACCATGTTTCTATCTACAATATTAAAGAAGATACAAGCAATTAAGTTGAATCCATAATGGAGAGACACTACGCGTTAGGCTTAACCGCGAAGCACTCACTGGGAGTACCCCTATTGGATGGATAAATCCGTCAGGTGGTACTAGGCATCCAATAGGGGACTCCCAGTGAGCGCTTTGCGTTTAAGCCTAACGCGTAGTGTCTCTCCATTACGCATTCAACTTAATTGCACTCGTATCTTTTTTAATATTATAGATAGAAACATGGTTCCAATTGATTTATATATTAATTATTTTAAACGCTATTTCGATTTAAAAGGAAAGAAATTCTAGCCTGGCGTATCCCTTTAAAGTAATAAACATTTGGTGGATGCATAAAACTCCACGGTCCATCGAGAAAAAAATGCTTACGAAATTCAACCTATTCCTATGGGAAATTCCTAGTTTTCTAGGTCTCTTATTTCTTTAGATGGACTTTAAAAAGGGCATAAAAAAGGAGATTTTCTATCTCCTTCGATAATGACAAGACCCAACCCCGCTCGCTCCGTAATAACCACTTTTCTCGCAAATGCGATATAACGTACATATCAATTTTAATTCGAAAGCGGGAGCTGAACATAAGAAAAGAAATTCAGGGAAATTTTTTTATATATAGTGGAAAAGTGCATGTATAATTTTCCTTCTGGAGGAAAAAAAATTCGTAAATTGGTAGAAATTTCGGTTCTTTTACGCCAAGCGATAATTGGCTCTTTCCAAACCCCCCCCCCCCTCACAAAAATAAAGAAATTTATCTATAAATGATCAAAAAGAAATCTTGGATATCTCTTATTATACAAAAAAAAAAATCCGTAATTTTAAACATTTTTCTAAAGTGGAATTAATTAAGATTGCAACCTTAGTACAAGTTTGAAGTTGAAACGGCGAACTGGAAAGTGACTGCAGGGAAATGGAAAACTTATTCTGTATTATGCAAGATCAAATTTTTGCACTGCGTGGTTTTGTAAATAAACATATGAAAACATGTACGTTTGTTGAAAAATCTACGGTTTTGCAATGCGAAACTTTACTACATAAAAAAAATAACATAAAATATTAATAAAAATTTAACGTCAAGAGCTGGAGGGAGGTATATTGGATTAGAAATTGACCCATTCTTTTCCACTCCTGTTCTTCCAAAACTTTGTTTTACCCCTTTTAAAGTTGTATAAGTTCTATAAGCCACTAGACGATATTTCCTCGGCTATGTTATTTTTTTTTATCATCATTGTTATCAAAAATCTCATACTCCAGTTGTTTTCCCTCTTTCTCCCTCTCTCCTCTTGGCCAACCAACATCAGTCTGTCCCTCTTTCCTTAACCAGAAAGCTAGTTCCGAAAATTTCCGACTGACAGATTTAAAAAAAAAAAAAAAAGAAAAACGAAAAGGAGGAATAAAACTTGGAGAAGCGAAAAGAGTATATATAAGTATAAAGCCAATAACGCGGAAGGAAATCTGTCCAAAACAGAAAAGGATGCTGGGAAGAAGAAGAAGGAAAGGGGGGATACGCGCTTCAGTTTCCCAACAAAATAAAACGCATATTCTTCGCTTTTCGTATTACGCGTATAACAAAGTTTAGTTTTTGACAGCGACTTCGCCTAAGCTCTGCAGGATAGGTTATTAAAGTGGCTGTGAAACAAAGCGAGATTCAACCCTCCACTCTCGTTGTACAGGGTGTTACTGATAAGACTGCCATAAATTAAAGGGTAGTGCTCCCTCTGGTGAGTCGCCCTTGTTATAAAGGGGTTGTAAAAAATGTCTTCCATTAAATCCTGTGTCCTTAGGGTCAACTTGAGTTTAAAGGGTTAAAGTACATGCTGGGGTCTACAGTAACAATATTTAGTTACCAATTATCATCTCATTCGATAAAGAGTACAGTTCTGAGCCATATAATTAATTGTAACTTTCAATAATTGTGCCCAAATTAATACGTTAGTATCCTTAATTACCTCTAGGCTAACCAAGGACTACGATTTATAAACTTTGAGTATGAATCTCCAAATTAACCAACAAAGACACTAAAATATAAGAAAGATTTAAGACGTATTTTCAACCCAAATAGAAACAAAATGTACGTACATCTGTACCGATCCCCCGATTCCCAGGTGAAATATGAAAAAAAAAGAGGTAAAAATCGAAAGGTAACACCACAACCAGGCTCTCATTCGAAATTTCCATGGCTGTTCAGTTCACTTCTACATCACGAGAAACGTTTCTCGGTATAAATTTGTTATGCAAATATTTTTGGCGAAGGAAACCTTTCTCTTTCAAGAAAAAAAATTTCTTTTCCAACTTATTTTAAATCCATTTTCGACAGAATGTTTTGGATAAGGCACTAACATTTTTTGATAAGTTTTCTTGATCTATACTTAATCTTGAATATAATTCTTTTGGCAACGAACTGTTTTGTGCGTGGTTACGAAATGAAAACTTAGATGAAAAAAAAAAAAGAATTTGAACAAATTGATGTATAACAGCCCCTGACAGTTAATAAATCTAACGCAGTGTATTGGGATAACGATGAGGGGATGGGAAAGAAAGAAAAAAAGAGACGTTAAAAGAACCAGAATGAAAATAAAGAACACAAAATACCTTCATTATTCTACTTGGATAAGGTGGGTAATCGGTAACCTCCCAATATTGAGAAAATTTCAGTACCGAGATAAATTATAGCGAAACCTTAGCCCCAAAAAAGAAAAAAAAATCTTATATTATCTCATTTAGTTCAGAGAGAGACCTGGTTTCAAAAGTTCAGAACAAATCTAATTAATATGATCAGCTGGTTTTGGTTTCATTATGAATAATTGTACGTATCTTTTAACCTTTACGTGGAAATTTTCAGTGGTAAACATACGAAATTTTCAAATATAAAAAAATTATAGAAACACGTTCTGAATTTTTAATTATTTGTCATGAAGTTAATTTCATAAAATTTTACGTGAGTCGGGAATAAGAAAATAACTAAATTATGTTATAATATTATGAGTAGGTAATGGTTAATGGTTTGTTATCGTGGGATTATTGTAACTCTTGCTAAAGCTTATTCCCCGATGGTATTGTATTAACAAACACCTAAAACTGGCATCAACATAAGTTGATTAGTCCGAGTTGGTGTGTATACATTGGTCCGTATCTTTCTTCCACGTATTCCTACAATATCGTAATCCTTGATATTCAATCTACAAATTGAGCCCTTTTAAAAGGAATTTGAGCCGCCCAAAAATTAGTTACACAATTTTAAAGAAAAAGTGTTCACATTTAGAATCGTTCGCATTTACCAGTATACCAACCCTAGTAAGTAATAAGTTTTGTTTGAAAGAATCCCAAAACGTATGAATACCCATGATTTTAAATTAACATTCAGAGGGTCTCCTTACTGAGTGCAAGTATATATATATCGAAAACGACTTCCTTTCAATCTAAGACGTTCGAAACGGTAGTAAATGCCTTAGAATCGATAGCGTTAGATTCCGGTAGGAGAGTCTGCGAGGTCGTGGCTAGAGCGGTAACTACGTCATTTATAGGCTAGGTACTATATTATCAATGATTAATATAACTTAACCATACGAGTCAGTAAAATATACCGGGACCTATATTTAAGATTAAAAATTGATGAAAACTGGCTTGAACCAATAAACGTGTCATATATGAAATATCTATAGCGAAACGTGCATGGCCGCTCTGTGTGTGCTTGGACACACGGACCTTGCAAACTACTGGACAAGTGAAAGAGTGAAGAAAAAAACCCTAAATCGATAATAATTCCGTGCCTAAAAGTCATAGATGTAAAAGGGGACGGGATAGATAGGTTCAAAAATGTTTTAACCTACATACTTATATATATACAAAAAGAAAAAAAAGGGAAAAACAACATGCCATGATTTTATAAATTTTACATTAAAGTCAGACGTGGGATTAAAATTTAAACAAAGCTTAGTTTAGTTTAGTTTTATGCAGAGAGCTCGGACACTTTCCAAGAGTTTCCCGTGCAGATAATTCTAATTTTGTATACTATTACAAGGCATGGAATTCTTATAACTATCCAATTCTCATGCCCAGGGTTAACGTCTCAAAGCGGGTTGGTTAATTAACACGAAAATTTTTACTCTGACTTTGGTATCGGTATTTTTTTCTTTTCTTTCTAAATACGCCAAAGAAAGCTGTCAAAATTTCGACCTCAATTTTATATAAAAAAAATTATTTCTGACTTCCCTATATATATATTTCGGTCGAAAACTCAACGAGGCGGGTAAAATTTTCTACATAATACATCATCGGTCCTATCAATAAATCTAGCCGAATTCCCTTAACTTCGTTCGTATACCTAACGTAACATTTCAAAAAGGGTATAAACAATCCCGGGGTAACCCTTACCCGTACGAGTCTGTACTCTGGAGTTAGTTCAGAGGCTGATATCAAAAATGCTCCTAAAAAAAATAAAATGGTTCTGCCGCCACTCTAGAATGCACTGGGGTCAAAATTTCGTAGATTCTATATGGGCCATTTCTATGAAAGTATCGTACGGTTATATAATAACTATATATAACACAATCCAATGGCAGGGTAAAGATAGCTCGAATTTCTCGTCGAAAAGGTCTTTAGTCGGCTGGAGGGACAGACCCAACCAAACCCGAACGAATCTGATCGAAATAAATGACGATCAATCTATTCCAGAGGAATCGATTAAAAGGAGGAGGATGGTGCAATGGGGTGGCGAGGTCGAACTAAAGTACTAAACCCAGTCTTTCTGTAGGGCTGGCTGTTATTTAACATCCTACTTACTACCATATTATTCTGTTTTTAATTAATCCGCAAAAACTCACTCGTTGTGTCATTTGAAATTGTGACATCAGCTTACGTCTGGCAGGCAGAATAAATTCAATTGTTTTATTTATAAATTTAAGTGCGTTGTCAATGAATTAACCAAAAAAAAAAGTACTTTCTATAAACATACTTTTCAATTAACAAACATTTTGTGTCGGTTTGGTTTGTCCCTATGAACTAATTTTGTTTCTACAAAGGGCAAGGTCATTTTTGGCGGGAAAGGAGAGAGTTTCCCGCGCAGCATGCAGCGCGCGCGCGCTTTTCTATTTAGAGCAGTGGAAGTAAAGTCACTTTCAGGCGCATTATTAACGATTATAAAGTTTTAAACACCCCAGCAACTCCAACTCCGTTTACACTCCCCCTCTTTTACCCCCTCAATATTTTTAAAACGAAAAGGATGAGAGGTTTGGACGGGAAGAGGGGGGCTTTATTTTATCGATTGAGAAGGGTGATTTACGAGTACAAGAATTTAGCGGAAAATTTCGCCATCAAAAGACTAATTTGCCTTTTTCCAATAATATAGGAAACCCATAAAAGTCGCGCGACGCCCAATGATCGTGCCTGAAAGTTCAGATACTATGGGGTCGTGTATTTATAACCCTTCTTTTTCAAAACCTCAGGGTAAACTTTAAATATCGAGTCACATTTTAGCTAGGGTATAAACCAACATCAATTTTCGTCGAAAATAGAGATAGTTTTGAAATTATCAGCCTTCTATTTACTATTCTTTTAGAAAAGTATTCTAAAAATGTAGCCTAGGGTTCAAGGTCATCGAAGATAGGCCAGGCCCTTAATTAGTCCAAGTATAAATTAATTTGTTTACGGGGCAAAACATTACCTTGCAGTGAGTACTTCACAAATTACAGGATTATAATCCTCAATTAAGCCTATTCTATTTGACATCCACTGTATTATGCTACGTTCCATTCCAACCGAACAATCAAGGCTAACTGCCAAACCCAGATCGCTACGTTTCAAATTAGTATTTAACGTTATAAGCGGCTTATGGGAGTAACACAGCAGCACCACGAGTACAAAAAAAGAAAGGGTTAGGGGTTTGAAGGAGGGTAAGACACTATAAAGAGCCTCGAGTAAGAACTAAGGCGATGGATGGAAAGAAAAGGAGTATTTCAGCTTACCCAGTTAATTCCAGGCTTCTTATTTCCTTGGTTGGCAGACGCGGCTTCTCAACTGGACGTGGTTTTTTCTCTCTCTCTCTCTCTCTCTCTCGATGTTAATCGCCGGTCAACGGTACGTAATCCTTCGATTTTCTTCCTTTCTTCCACAGTATAAAAAAAAACTTCTAGCTCTCCGAAGCAGCGGGCTCGCTTCGTTTAACCACAAGAGCTCGGAGCCCGCGAACGACACATTCTTGGCGACAAGTGTCCACGAGAAAAGAACTCGAGACGCGGTAATACGACCGTAAAAAAAAAAGAAACCAATCCGCCAAACTGTCGTCGCTTCTTCGGTAGAATAAGACGTTTTCTCGAAGACAAACTAAGACGCCGTTGGTAGGTTTATAAGAAAACAATTAAATATACTCCGCGACCCGTGGCAAATACGGTTTCGGCGCTTTAAATCGTTCAATCGTAACGTGTTCGGGGTACGTATGCCCTAACCCTAACTTCTAGATGGTAAATCGCCAAATTCTTTAACGTCAAGAGGGCGGGAAAGAAGCGTAACAACGAATGTACTATTTTATCTTCGTTTTCAAGCGTATTTTTGTCAAAAATAACCTTTGCCAAGACACTGAGACTCCAATTCTCTCGAAAACTTAAATTTTCAACGCGTAAATAGTTCCGAGGGTTTTAAATTAACAGCCGCGAATTACCACGGAACTTTTCGACTTCCGCTGGCGTCGAGATCCGTGCTTCGACTGAAACTGAAGAGAGACGAGCTTCTGCCCGCGTTCTGTCGTTGCCTCGTGGCCCGAGACTCCGGGAAGAGGGGGAAGGGAAACGAAAGGGAGCTGAGAGGCCAAAAGGCGGGAGATTCTCGGGCCAAAAAAACGCTATTAGGCGAAAATGGATGTGTAGCGCCATCTAGGAAAATTACGAAGAAACTTGGTCCAACTAATAATAGGCGATGAGGCATATCTTTCCTTCTATTTTCTTTCATTGGATGAACGGAAGATCGAAACTGCTAGGCAGGAAAGGGTACCCGGAAATTCCAGGGGCGCCTGTAAATAAGTGAGAAGATCGAAAAGTTAGAAATTGCCTTAACATTATTTAAGCCTTAAAACCTAAGCCTAACTGCCTAGCGAAGCGATAAAGAAGAGGCTAGGCCAACTTTTAAACACATTTCAATAAAGAATGACCCAACCTATATAAATATTTTAATCTTATACGTCCCTAGGCCCTTACAACTTTCAAAAACTAATAACTAAAGTTCGAAAAGAGGCACTAGACCCCGAATGCCAAGTGTCTTGTTTTTTCTCTGCGAATTCGGGCAATTGTGAATAATTCCGAAGAGGAAATGAAAATCCCCAACTCGAGTCGAGACGAAGAGAGTCCTTTAAACTTTCTCTTTAAAAAAAAAACTACATAAAAGTGAAAGGGTTGAAGTGAATAGACTCTCGATTTATTTGAACCATTAAATACCAAGCCATGGTATCTTGGTACGTGAAACTAATGTCGAAGGCAGGGAGTACAGTAAAGGTATTTCGATCTCAATTCTAAAAGCTCGTTGTTTCGACCTTTAACAAAGGTCATTTCTTCTCTGTTACTTATACTCCTAGCTCGTAATAAAGAATAAGGTCATTCTAAGGGAGCATAAATTACATCTTGGAAATGAACTCTATCCACTAAGAGACTACGGAGAAGTAAGTTACCCCGATAACGGAGCGCCAGAAGAAGAAAAAAAGAAAGAACAGTAGTTGAGTTGGAGCGCGAAAAGAATGAATGGCGGGAAATGGGACCCGCGTGCCTTTACCAGGGAAGTCTAAAAGCCCCTGGTGGGAAACTTCCCGGAGAAGTTACCTCCGAAGAGGCATCTCTAGTTCTTCGAGCTTCTTTTGTTTTTTGAAGGAACCAGAATATTTCGGTTATATTGAGTAACTGGCGAATACGTGAGAAATTAGGCCTAGTACCGCGTGAAAAAACTTAGAAATCGGAATAGCCTTGTACTTTATTAATAATTTCCCATCGAATGAGTGAGTGAGTGAGAGAGAGAGAGAGAGAGAGAGAGAGAAAGAGAGAGAGAGAGAGTTAGTTTTTACAAAACAATGTTTTATTCTGACAGATTACACGAGAAAGTTCAGATTACACGAGAAAGTTAAACACTAAATACAAATTAAACATGGGATACAAAGAGAGAGAGAGAGAGAGAGAGAGAGAGAGAGAGAGTTTTTTGTTTTTACAAAACGATCTTTTATTCTGTCAGATTACACGAAAAAGTTGAGCACTAAATACAAATTAAACATCGGATACAAAGAATACTTTCAGTGTGTTGTGGTGGGGTAATAAATAAACATAATAATAATAATATAAACGCGGTGGAGATTCTTTGGTACAGTTAAATTAAGAAGGTCAAGAGGGCAAAGGCACTGGAAGTTTAAAAAGTGGCGTCAAGCCATGATTACGGAGGAAATTTTCAGGGTCAGATGACCGTGATTGCAATGCACTAATTCGGCCAATAATAATTTTATGATGTTTACGGGTTAAGTTATTCACGAGGGAGTCAAAATCATTAGGCTCAAACCCGAGGCGCGGGATTTGACTATACAGTTCATAAAAAATTCGTCGTAAGATAAGGAAAGCCAGGTTGCACACGTCATGACCTCGACCGCGAGCCAAAAGCCAGGTGTCGGCAATGTCATGCTGGTGAGCCCGAGCTAACGAGATCCAGCGGAGGATATGTAAACTCACCGATTCAAAAACAGGGCAAGTAAGATAAATGTGGCCAAGTGTACCTAGCGCAGGACAAAAGGGGCAAAATGGAGTGACGTAGTCATTGTGAAGATGGACGAGACGCGTGGGGCAGGGAAGACTACCATGCAGGAGCCTCCATTGAAGACCGTTTTCCATCCGTGTGGAGAAAAGTGAGAAACGGGACGGGCGCCAAAGATCTGCATGCCTGCGAAGAAGTAAATCCTCAAGCAAGCATGAAGGGGTGACTGGTGTTGGTGGAATGACATTAAAGTGCACTAGAAATCGATAAATAGATCTAGTCACCGAAAAATCCGTCAGATCTACACTGCAGTTTCCAAAGAAGAGATTGGCATGGAGGGAGTACGACGGTGTTGTGGATCCCCCGAAAATATGTCCGTGAATAACTCCGTAATTGTCAAAAATGGTGGGGAAGGTGGAGATTACTGAAGTTTTAATCAGGTCAAAAGTTTTGAGCTGAAAACGCGAAGGGCGGTCTACTACAATGGCAGACTCTAAGGTGTGCCAGCGTAGAGTACGGTGATTAATAAGGTCACCAATGGTTCGTATACCAGCAGTTTTAAGACGGGAGTGAAGTGAACCAAAAAGCGGCTCACCATCCTTCTCCTGGACAAAGCGGTTATCGAAAATATTGATGGAAAATACTGTCACGCGGTCGCATAAGTCTAGCGACAGTTGAATTGGGGAAGAAAACCACGCTTTCAGACACGAACCATGGAATGGAATCGAAGAAAACGAGAGGTGTGGGTTTTCGAAATATATCTTAAGATCGCGGAGATCAGGGAAATGGCTCCGAAGAACCGCGAAGGCGGTGTTACAGTAAGGTGCCAAGACAGGATCCCCACGAAGGAGGTCAGCCGCTTGGACAAGACGAAAAGCGCAAACCTTTGTCGCAACGTCGACTAAGCCCATTCCGCCGCACCTTTTGTCGAGAGTGAGTGTCTTCAAAGGTACCCAATGAATTCCATCCCAAAGGAAATGAATGAGACGTTGTTGCACCGTAGTGAGAAAATCAGGAGGCGGGTCAAGTACTTTGAGTCTATGCCATAACACCGAGGACGCGAGTTGATTTATGATCAAGACACGACCATAAATGGAGCACAAGTGTCTCAGTCTATACCAACGTCCAAGTGTGCGTTGAAGACGTGTTAGGAGATCGGGCCAGTTGTTTTGTTCATAATCTGGGTCATTGCCGAGGAAAACTCCGAGGAACTTTCCGCCGTCATAACGCCAAGGAATGTTTAAGGGTGTGTCTACACGGGTTTTCCACGAACCACACCAAAGGCCAAAAGACTTGGTGAAGTTTACAGAAGCCCCAGAGACCCGACAGTAGAGTTCTAAGGCCTGACGCAGAAGCTGGAAATCGTCCACAGACCGTATGAAAACATTGAGGTCGTCAGCATATGACGTGTATGAAAGCCTCATATGTGATATAGAGGCGTTTTTGGTGAGGGTTCGTTGTATGTTCAAGAGGAGCGGCTCAATCGCGAGGGAGAAAAGGAGTCCTGACAAGGGACAGCCTTGCCTTATACCGCGACTAAAAGAGATCGGTGAGGAGAGCGAGTTATTTATCCGAACCCTAAAGAACGCGTTGGAGTAAAGGGCCTCAATCTGTTGGACGAACATAAGCGGAAAACCTAGACAACCGAGGAGACGAAAAAGGTAGTTATGGTCAACCCTATCAAAAGCTTTCTCAAAATCAATATTGATGACAGCTAAGGCCTCATTCTGGCGGTTTGCAAGATAAATAATGTCTCTGAGTGTACCGAGTGTTTGGAAAATGGACCGTTCCGGTATGGAGTAGGTTTGGCCAGCACCAACCAAAGAGCCGATGACCTGATTCACTCTAAGCGCAAGTATCTTAGAGTAAATCTTATAATCGGCATTAGTTAACGAGACAGGCCTCCAGTTTTTCAAATCAAGCAGATCACCGTGCTTAGGGATTAAACTGACGACAGATTCTGTGAAACGTCTTAAAGAATTGGGGTGTTGTAAAAAGTCCTTAAAGGCATTAAGCATATGAGGACCTAGGATGTTCCAGAAGGTGAGATAGAACTCAACTGGGAGACCATCGAGTCCAGGAGCCTTCCCTCGAGACAAAGATTTAGCAGCTGTGAAAAGCTCAGGCGAAGTAAAATCTGCCTCAAAAATTTGAGCCTGGTCACTGGTGAGGGTTGGTAAGCCGTCAAACAGTGGGGAAGGAGAGATGTTTAGATTGGAGTCAGCTGAGTATAGGTTTTCGTAGAAAGTTGTCGCAAGGTTTCGAACCTCGGTCGGATCAGTGCATAGCACGCGACCGGGTCCGTAGAGTCCGTGAATCAAGTTCGAGGAGAAAGCCTTCTGTTCTAAATTGAAGAAGAGCTTAGATGGAGTGTCAATGGACGTAAAATGTTCAGAACGCGCTCGTTTGAGGCACTGGCGAGCTTCAACAAGTTGAAGCTCTCTGAGTTCTTCAGAGTAGGTTGCGTGAAGAAGGGAGTTAGCTGGGCAAGTAGAGAGTAGGCGTTCAAGGGTGGAAACGCGCGCATTCTCCTTGCTCTTAAGTGCATGCCAGTAACTGACGCTGAAGGACTTTATAAGCGGTTTTAGGTGATTAATCCACCAATCACCAGCTGAAATATTGTTCGGTTTCTGGGAAATGAAGGTGGTGAGGTGAGCCTGCATTTCCGAAATAAAACGAGGGTCATCTAGAAGTAAGGTGTTAAAACGCCAGTAAGGCGGCCGACGAGGCGTCGGAGATTCCGGGAAGAAATCGCAGAAAACACCATCATGATCAGAGAAGTGCGTTTTAATATGCCGGGCGTAGCGTAAACGGGTGTTATCCGAGACATAAATGCGATCTAAACGGGCAGCCAAAAGTTTGCCATGGTTGAGGGAACGCCAGGTAAATGCTAAAAGATGAGGGTTAACTGATCTAAAAACGTCTTTGAGGTCAAACCTGTCGACCAGGTCGCGAAGTGCAGCGCAAACGGGGGTACGGCGTTCGGCGCAGTCTTGGCGATCGAGTGAAGGGTCGAGAGTGCAATTAAAATCTCCGGCAAGAATAACTTTATCTGAGTCCCCGGCTTGATCTAGGATACGCGCGATAAAATTAAACAGCTCTGCAGCAGAGGAGTTATCCGTCGGTGGTACGTGAACAGAGAAGATGTGCGTGTTAGTATCTGGCGAGTTTACGTGCTGCTCAAGTAAGCGTACGTAAACGCAGTTACTCGCAAAGAGGTCATGAAAAACAACCTTAGAGGCTAATTCTCGCGAAACACCGACAGCTACCCCCGAACCTTGAGTTTGAGCCGAGTGAGCGTGAAAAAATTTATACTGGGACCTAGTCCAAATGAAAGTACGCGCAAAAGCGGGGGAGACGTTAGTTTCTTGAATACAAACTACAGCCGGACGCTGTTTTGCAATAAAGTTCAAAGCCCTTACGCAATTAATTTCAGTGCCCATGCCCCTAACATTTACAGTTAAAACACTTAACATAACTGGGTATAATGTGAAAAAAAAAGACATTAAACAATAATAAAAATAAAAAACCATAAGGTTAGACTTGCGAGTCATAATTATCAGTTCCGGATTGATCCGACGAGACCGTGGAGTAAAGTCGACGAATTTCCTTAGAAACGTACACGTAACGTTGCCGCGCGCGATGTCTTGCACGCGTATCGGAAATCGACGAGATCGTAGGGTCAG